>NW_016167603.1:19837-20761 GCF_001687245.7 Rhagoletis zephyria
GCTTCACCGTAAATTAGGTGAATATCCGCATATTGATGCGACGTATACTGCGTCTTCTCTGTCATAGTATTAATAACGCAATGTTCGAAGGGTCCAATATCACAAAATCCACTTTCACTACTTCCGGTAGGTAACATAAAAGAATGTCAGGAGCAGGTAATAATGTACCTTTGCACTATTTAGCATGTCATTGGTCGGTAACAACAGCAACTTATATTTAAATTTATTAAATACTTTCTAGCGTGTCTCAGTCCTTTGCCCACAAAAGCGGCTATAAATTTTTTTCTATTCGAAACAATAAGCGCGGCTCCTTTCTGAAATCTTTATTAAATGAGCAATTTTTTTATGTAATGTAAAGTTATAGCTCAATACATTGTTTTTCACCAGAGATAGTCAAATTTGGGGAAGAAAATATAAAAAAGTTAAAAATCTCAAAATAGTCCTAATTTTATGATGGTTCCTTAATATATTTTAACTACATTGCATTTGAGTATGGAGAAGCAACTATTTGGAAGTATTTTACATAAAAAATTTACTAAGTATAGCCTGGTTTGTAGATGCAGTTAAAGAAAATACATGAAAAGGCACGATTTTTTTTATTAAAAAAATGTAAATATTTCAAAAACGGTGACACTTTTACCNCTTTTAAATACTTTCTAGCGTGTCTCAGTCCTTTGCCCACAAAAGCGGCTATAAATTTTTTTTCTATTCGAAACAGTAACAGTGACACCTGTCTGAAATCTTTATTAAATGAAACATTTTTTTATGTAATGTAAAGTTAAAGCTCAGTACCTTTTTTTCACCAGATATAGTCAAAGTTGGGGAAGAAAATATCAAAAAGTTAAAAATCCCAAAATAGTCCTAATTTTATGATGGTTCCTTAATATATTTTAACTACATTGCATTTGAGTATGGAGAGGCAAC
>NW_016167603.1:20880-21108 GCF_001687245.7 Rhagoletis zephyria
AAAAACGGTGACACTTTTACCTGAAAAATGTTTGCTTATCAGGGAGCTCACCACCCCACCTGCCTTCTCCTCAAGTTTGGCAGGTTACTTCTGGGACGCCCTGTATATCAGGTTTTTACGTTTGAAGTGATCTAGGTCAGCATAACAAGTTAGTAGTATGCAACCTGGTCCTTTTGCACAAACTACGACCCAGTGGACCACCTGGTCCTCAAATTTTTGCAGGGTAAC
>NW_016167604.1:0-8733 GCF_001687245.7 Rhagoletis zephyria
TAAACAATCCTGGTACAAAGCTCAATAAAAAAATATTAAAAATAAAAAAAAGTAGTTCAACAGAATCATAATTATGAGATTTTTGATGCTTTCTTCAAAGACTGGTTTAAGAAAAACTTGAATAACTCAGCCAACAATTTACCGCTTCAGGTTTTTATTTCTTTGCAAAGAAGTCCATTCAAAGCATGAAAGATAAAGGTAAGATAAACGAGCGTCATTCCATGTTCAAATAAGACGTGTGTTGTTATTTGATAAAGAAAAAAATGAGACGTGAATGAGTTTTTTTTGCAAAGAAATAAAAAGAAAATACCTTTCCACAAATACCTCACAAGTCAATAACGGTATAGTTTTAGCCCAGTTATTCAAGTTTTTCTTAAACAAATCTTTGAAAAAAGTAAAAAAACAGCATCAAAAATCTCATTATTATGATTCCGTTGAAACATTTTCTTTTTAAATATTTTTATGTAGATTTCTTAAGCTTAAACGGTTTTGTCATCTGAGGGGATTTTATCAAAAAACCCTTTAAGAAACTACCTTTATTCATAAAAAAACTCAATTTTTGGAGGTTTTTNAGCTTAAACGGTTTTGTCATCTGAGGGGATTTTATCAAAAAACCCTTTAAGAAACTACCTTTATTCATAAAAAAACTCAATTTTTGGAGGTTTTTTCAAATCGGTCTAGCTCACGTAAATCTTAATATTTTTCCGAAAAATTTTTGGTGGAAGTCTTAAAATATAATAAATTTTGTAATCCCAGCGGAAAACTACAACTTCTTTTTGGTGATGCAGTCTAATGTATGTATGTACATTGTATGTACCAGGGATGTTGCGAATGTGGAATTTTAGATATCCGCGGATGCGAATGCGAATGCGGATGTCAAATACAGTGAAAGCTCCAATATGCAGACACCGATGGTCACCTTTTTTGTCCGCCTATGAGAGATGTACGCTTATAGGAATTTGGTAAAAAATAAAATAAAAATTCATAATTAAAAAATTTAAATTGCGGGTTTTTAAATTAAAGTAATATTTATTCTTCAATAGACAGAAACAGGGTGAATTAAAAATAAATTTAAATTTATTGCGTTTTCTTTCCTAACGACAAATCTCATTGCCCATGGGCAACGAAAAGGCAACGCTTTTTCTAAAAAAGAAAATATTTTTGAATATGGGCTATGTTCTTGTGTACATATACATATGTAGAAGCGCAAGAGACAACATTTGACTGAAAAACAAACAAAATTGACCGCTTGTTAGAGCTTCGCATCCGCCTATGGGAGAGTTTTTTTCATAACAGGACATTTTTGAGTGTCCGCGTCCGTTTATCGGAAAGTCCGTATATGGGAGAGCATTTTGTATGGAAAAAAAACAAAAATTGTTCGTTCCCAAGAATGTGTCCGCTTATTAGAGCGTCCGTCTATGCGACCTTTCACTGTATTTTAAGAAATATTTTTTGGTGAGTACATTAGGTGATTTAGGTAAAATAAAAATGCAAAATTTAGTAATTTTTAATATTTCTTTTATTTAGTACTTAAATTAAAAAATTGGAACATTGTATTTTGCTGCTTTTTCGGGTTACAGCCTGTTTCCTAACGGGTCGTAAATCAAACCTGCGCCATTAAATAACTACTCGCTCGAGGCGACAAACTTGAAAAACTTGAAACTTTACAAAATTGTAAATTCTTTAAGATTGACCCTGCACCAGTTGAGAGGACTTCAGTTTTTTTTGCGGTTCAATAATTAGAGAATTGCATCGCAATTTGGAGAACCAATTCTTTTGGTTGTTTCAGAATTTGGAGAACCTGGTACGACATCAGCGTTTTTCGATTTTAGTTTTTGTAATTCATTTTTAATCCTGTCGCCTGTGACTGGTTTGAAAAATGTGTGCTTATAGCGTCGCGACGTTGTGAATAGATGGATATGGCTAATAAATTGTTATTTTGTAGGAATGAAACTTTCGAAGAAACTTCTGTTTTGAAAGTAGTGGCTGCCAGCAGAATTTGTTTAAAATCTTGTTATTTTGTTAAGAAGGTAGCCCGTTTGTTATACTAATTTCAATTATTGGAATCACGGACGATACAGGTCTCAGATTTGCTTAATTCCCGGGTGACCTCTTGGAAAGGTTCACCTGTAATGAATAGCTTGTAACTAGTTTTTTTTATTAGTTAGCTGAGCTTGGCTTTTCCTAGTTTCAGGCAGTCACAATTAATTACTCCCCGCTGTCGGTACCATGAGCCATCAAATCCGTTTTGTTGTTGCATTCCATGCGCTCAATGTGTTTTGATATATTTTTTGGGGCACTTGCACAATATTCGCATTCGCAAAAGCTCCGCATTGATTAATGCGAATGCGAAAGCGAATGCGAATGTTAAAATGTATGCGGAAGTTCCGCGGTTGCGAATTCGAATGCGAATATTCGCAACAACCCTGGTATGTACTACAAACGTATATCCACATGGTCCCCATGGCGAATACGTAATTTAAAATTTTTGGCACTGCGTCATTGTTGCTCATACGTACGGGCATAAAATCCCATCAGTGTTTGTATGCATTCACTTATGTACATACATATATGGGCTTTTCCAATCTGGCATGACGTGCCATTTGTATGACAAAATGTTAAAAAATAAAAAAGAAAAAGTCAAAATATTAAAAAGGCAGAGAAATTTACATTTTCGAATTTGTATGGAACGTTTTATTTTTAAAAATGTTTTTACCCAGGTTTTGCACCTACAGTAGCTGTGTTTTTTTACACGCATATACATCTACGCTTAACGTTAAAAAAAAAAAACAACAATCATCAAAAATTTCCATTTCAAAACAAGTAATTTTGATTTTATCGACAACTTTTTAAAAGTGCACATAAAATTTGTCGCTTAGAGCACCGTACAATTTTTAAGCGCAGATACGTTTGCGTGTAAAAAAAAACACGGCTAATATTTATTTTAGTTTTAAGGACAAACATTTTTAATTCATCTTCTAAAATTTGTATTTTGATTTTTAATGCGAACATTTTCATATCGCTTTTCAAAACGATCGTTCGATAATAGAAAATTCGCATATTCAGATGAGATTCGAAAATGTTTACTTTATGTTTTGAAATACGCGTTTTCAAACCTGTCTAAAACGATAAAACAAAGTCACTTAATATTATAAAATATATATTGTCATACATTTATTGATATAGAAAGACATACATAAATACTTACATTAAAATTACTAGCAACACTATTTGCAACAAATTTTACTACTAATATTAAAATATAGCTTTTAAAAATGTATAATAATTTACCTGAATAATTTTTCTCTTTTTAACCGCCTTCAAAAAAAGGAGGAGGTTATCAATTCATCGGAATATTTTTTTTTATGTATGTTACCGCATAACTTTGGGCCACGTTAAACGATTTCGATAATTTCTATCGGAAAGGTGGTGCCTCAGTGGTGGCCCCATACTAATTTAGTTTAGTAGTAGTAGTAGTTGTTAGTGCAGCTGCTTTGTGGCTGCAACAATATGCCAGTACGCAATACGTCGCTATCGCAAAAGATTTCCCCCTATACATACACTGAAGGAAATAATTCATAGTAAAAATTAATACTTAATATTTGATTATCGTTTAAAAATGTTCAAATTTAAAAATAATCAGGGTATTCATCTAAACTCGTAAATGCCTCGAAACTGTATAAACCTCGTAAACTTTTTTAATTTCGTATGGAAATCCGGTTTATTTTCGAGGTTTACACATTTACGAAGCATTTATGTGTTTAGATGGATACCCTGAATATTTTCATACAATAATTTATTACGCACGTATTTGACTGTTCACATCTGAGTATGTATATGTTAGTGTACATATCCAGCCAGCAAACGAACGTAAATTTTGCCGAAAGTGCAGTTCAGTTCAATTTTCCATATCCGAAACCGAATAGAAAAAACTCCTACAGTTATCATCAAGTTTCGTATCCGGAAAACGTTCGAAACGTTCGAAAAAGATGATGTCATTTGAAAGCAATAATTAGGAGTGTACTCGTACGCAAAACTATGAAATGTTTTAGAAAACTTACTGGTTTTGCGTTCTCGTACCCAAAAAACTTGCGAAGTAGGCGAAATTGAGAGAGCAAAATGTGATAGAGAGCTGCAAATTTCTGCTTATTAAGCACAAGGTTTATTGAGTTTATTTTTAGTTAATTTACTATTAATCTCCATTTTGTTTACTTAAGTGTGTGCTGACTATGGTTGCCGTATGTCATTTCTCGTTTGTACCATAACTGTCCTTTAAATATACCAAATGTTGGCCGAATTTGTCAGTTTTGGTAGGTTGATTGCTGAAACTAGAATTTTATCTAGAATTTTAGATATCTACTAATTTTTTTTTTTGTATCAAGGATGGGTGTTTGGAGGATATTTTCTTATTTTTGAATGCGCCATGATGTAGTATCACAAATAATTTTGAGAAATTATAATTAATTTGCATTTTAAAAAGGTTTTTCGATTCCAAAAGTATGCAATTGTATAAAATGAAAAATCGGAGAAAATGTACCAAACAGATAATAAATTGCCAAAGGACCCACCAGTGGCAACTGTGGAAGTGATCAGCTGTTTCGAAGGCTGAAAGTTTTTGCAAATTTTGCCTTCTCGTACTTCCGTGGATATTTTGTCTCTTTGAGAACGAATGCTGCTAAATTCTCAGAATTTTTTCTGCTAGATAATTTTGTGCTCTCAATACGAGTACACACCTATTGTATTTTATTTGCTCAAGCTGAACATTTGAATGCATGTATGCGTGATTGGCAGTGGCTGAGCGTGCAGACGAGTGTTCCGCTATTTGTTAGCTTCCAGAAGGTGCCGGATTCGAATTCCGTCAGGCGCTTCCTAATTTTATTTTATTTCTTTTGAATCAAGAAAAAGTATCTGTGAATTGCAGAAGGAAAGCGTATTGAACGAAAAATTCAATCAACCAAATTTCAGAAAAAAACAGCCGAAAACGTATCCGTGTCATGTACTGTTGTCTGTACATGCGGTTCTGCCGCACACTTTAGTTTGAATTGAATATTTACTAATATACAGAACTTTCGTTGACGTTTATAGTAAGATCAATTACATTTCTATTTGGTTTTAATATTTTTTCCCTTCAGAGTACATACATAAATATGTGTGCATGGATGTAAGACATTGTACTCAATAATAAATCCTCTATTTGATGTACCCTAGGCGTGAATTACTGATTGCAATAGCAAAGTTTTCCATTGGATATGGAAGTAAGCAACAATTACAGAAAACCTTGCAAGCATTTAGCTAGTCATTGTAAGGACATTGACCACTGCGTTTATGTAGACAATATAAAAAACAAAAACAGAAAGTTTGAATTAAGCAAATTACACGCAAACTTTCACTGTCTGTTACTTTTACTACATTTTCTGCAATATCTAAATACGGCGGCGAAAACATAAATAGGGACGCGACATTTTAAAAAGTTTTGGCTATTTTCTCTTCTTCATTTAATATTTTTTATTATTTTTTTATAAAAGTATAGCTCGTTATCTAAACAAAAACCGTGTAAATCCGAATTTAAAATTTTGTAGAATAGCTGAAACTTGTTAAAATATTAAATCTCTATTTATGTTTTTGCATCTGTCTGTCTGTGTATGTTTATGTTTTGACTGAAAGAAATCAATTAACATAAAAATTTGTGCCATGGCAAAAGATGACGTTAGCGGTGAATATTAGTAGGGCAAACGCAATTAAACACGCTAAAGATAAACAATAATAAAAGTGTTTACGTACATATAAAATAAATGAAACCCTTCATAAAAGTAAGTATATCAGTAGCTATTTGATAAAAAAAGTAGGGCCGCTTTCTCAAATAGTTAGCTTTTCAAAATTATCTACACTCCAAACGCATTTTTTGAGAACTAAATTTTTCTTTACCTAAAGCTGAAAAGGTGACAAGTCTATTTTTTTTTAATTGTTCAGGAGAGACAAAAAATAGATGTAGTTCCGCATTATCTGTCATTCTGCATCAAAAACTAAATTAAATAAAGAAGTGAACTTGCCACCTTTTCACCTTTAGGTAGCGTTTTGCTTAACGGGCAGTAGCAACGCGAGAAAATTTCTTCGCCTTTTATTTTTAGGAAAATAATAAAATTTCGTTTCGAGATACAATTACAAAATTTTGGGTTCATTCTTATAACTTATGGGCTTTAAAATATTAAAATACTAAGTTACTTGCTCAAGAATATACCGAAAATACCCGTGCGCGCGGTTGTATGGTTGACCTTGGAATGTTTTTTTCCTACTTTCTTTTGGTCGGACAATTATACAGGCAGATTGAGGTTAAAAGTTACAGAAGGTCCCTAAAGCAGCAGCCAAATCAATGCCAGGGGACTTTGTGAGTTTTTTTTTTTCAATTTGAATATTCGTAAGGAACGCCGCTAATGTCCGCTAAATTTCATAAACGTCGTCTGCTCCGTTTCTAGTGTCTTAAAAAACAGTTGTGTGCTTTTCTAAACTGAAGGGCAGATTTTTAAAAGAACGGAAAATTGTTTTTATGAAAGCGGTTGTCAGAGAAGAAACTAAGCTTTAAACTTTGGCAAGAGAATAAAGGATAAATTGGCAAGAATCGCTCTCTTTTGTATAATAATGGCATTAGAGGTTCATCGTCTTACGGACTAGTAAAGCAAACCTAATATAATTCGATCGAAAAACTCTGTTTCTCTCATACTCTCTTATAATTTCTATTTTATATAAAGATAAGCACTACATGGAAGGAAATTTTAGAGGTACCTTAAAAATTCTGCGTGTATATTGCCAACTGCATGCACATTTTTACATCATATACGCATGGCCGAGCCCGGTACTGAATATGGCCCAGCCTCCTACTCCCTTACCAAAAAAATGTAAATGTTTAATGATTCGATTATATACATACTTATCATGCTTTTGAAAAATACTAAGTATTCTTACCTTTATTCTCGTAGTATGTGAAGTAGACCTCTGCATGAGTTTATTCAAACATCTAGCCAAACAGAGTACAGTAGCCTTGAATTTTCTACTTCAAAGACAAAACACTCACGTTTTAAATTTTGTAAGTTATGAATATACATTTTGTTTTAAATTTTCTACCCTCAAAGTAAGAATGTGATGAATGATGAATTAATGAAAAACATTAAAATCATTCCACTCATTTTGTTTATAGTTTTTTCTACAAACAAGTTTGTTCGTATTGTAATAGGAGCGCAGAAATACCTACAATAGATTTGTTCCACAAACTACTTATAGAAAAACTCGAGCAAAGTTCAAATTGTCAGCGTATATCAAATAAACTCTAAAACTTACTTGTGAAACGCATATGTTTAACTCGAAGTGACTTCGAGTAGCTTGTGGAACAAACCTAATTTTTTTGGATATTCATAAAATAATGTTTTTATTTATTTATCAATTTGAATCTTCATATTCTCTTAATTAGTTATGACGACACACATACGAAACAGGTATTCACTTAAATTCAAAAAAAAATTGAAGCCACAATCATTCATTCGTTTTGTTTATGAATAATTCATATGCCCGTTTTGAATGGCTCCATGCAGCCCACTAATGATGAAGTATGATTTTTTTATTATAGGAAAACTTCGTGGCTAAAGGAGAATTGTTTTTGCATACTGTTGTACAGATCAAGTGAATGTTTAAAATAGTTTTAATTTTCATTAGTTTTTAATTTTCTCTTGTTGTTAAAAACCTGGAATATGTACATATTCACTTTTACTATGAGAGCATATGTCTATGAAATCATATTGCAGCCATGAAAATTCATAAACTTTTAAAGCCTATCTTTTTGATCTACAGGATAAAGCCTAGATAAATTGGAAACATCCATTTGAGATTAATATCATACGCTATTTACTTGATGGGATGGAAGTAAGTATGAGCAATCATAGCCATTTTCGGTGGTTAGTTACCATGGTAATTTTATATTTATCGGTATCTAAGCATTGCATATACATAGGCATGTAGTATATGTATCAACATATTCATTGTTCTTGCGCTATTTGTGAGTAAAATTATTTATGTTTAAATTTTTAGCAGGCTCCATAGCAAACCAACCATTTGTCTAATTTGTCGCTGATATCTGATAGCAACATAATTTGCGTCGCAATTTCATGAAAGTGTAATTAATTTTAGAATTAACGGAAAAGAAATTGTGCTCAAAACGCTAAGCAGCTTTGATGTATTTGACGCTGTAACCGCCTAATCGATTTTGGCCGAGTTCAACAAAGAACGCCATCGTTTATCTTCTGCGCCAAAGCCAGAAGGAGCCAGGTCTTCGACAGTGGGGGCCTCCCACTTCTTCGCTACCACCAGCGGGATTCGAGTTGAATACTTTCATAGCTGATAATGTAATATTTTAATGTATGTATGTATGTATATATGCATGTATTTAAGTTATTAACCTCGCTTGCCTTTTGGTGACAATTTTTCAGAATGTACATATTTATGTATGTATGTATAAATGAACTGGATTTAAAGAGCTTTATATAGTGATATTTTCATAAAAATTTTCGAATTATAAAGGAGATAAAGTCTTCTTTATTTTTTTATGAATTTGGGTGTTAGTGTTTGAAAATGGATGCTTCAGATTTACACAACGAATAGATGTTAGGACATTGGCCAGAATAACTCCGTCATTTCTTGAAAGACTTTCATTTTATGAGTTAAACAAATTTTTCAATCGATTTAAAT
>NW_016167604.1:11715-21107 GCF_001687245.7 Rhagoletis zephyria
TTAAGTAACATATTCTGAATATGACCAAAACCGGACCCCGCGCCATCTAACGGCTAAATTTTTTGTGGAGGTATTTCTTTTCATATAAGCAATTTATATACTTCCGTTCATGAATGTAAGTAATATAGGTTCTAAGTATGTACTAAATTAGACCAGAAATGCGGTTTTCCAAATATCTCGCCTTCTGCGCCACCTGTCGGATTTTTTTTTGCCCGAGAAATTCCTTTCCATGTAGGTGATATACATACATATGTACATATACCTCCCAATTCTGTGCACTTGACGAATTGTCAAGTTTCACTACATATTTGTCAATAAATTTTCGTCTAAAACTATGCTGCAAAAATTTACTTTTAGGCGCTTTAAAAATGCACAACAAATTTTGCAACTAGGGACAGATCTTATCTGCATAGTTTTAGGCGCAAATTTATTGAATAGTCAAGGTTGATTATTTGTCAAGTGCACAGAATTGGAGGGATATACTAAATATAAACTTTAACAGACCATAGATGTAGGTTTTCAAAGTATATCGACCCGCCGAAAAGTTTTTTTGCAGGATTTCATTACAGACACCGATACACGTAAAAGTAAATAACAGCTTGTAAAAATGTTTTCGTTTTTAATGCCACCAATCAGATTCCCTGCAGCCTACAAACCTAATCATATCACATGCGTTAAACTATCTGACAACTGCTTCGATTTGTGATTTACAAAATAATTCTTGCCAGTATAAAAACATATCCACATAGCTTACTAATTGAGTTCATTTCGTGTTTCTTCTATCGGTGTTTATTTATGCAAAATTTGCATTCCAGATGAGAGCAGCATGTTGACGTTTGATTGATTTACAAGCTTCACTTGCATAATTTTCACTCAATTGGTGTAGGGACTACATATGTACATACAATGAACATATGTAGTTGTGCTGAATTCAAAATGCCATCAATAAAGTGTAAAAGAAATATATGTAGTAGGTACATTAGTGTGCACCTTAACTTTGACCTAAAAAGCAAGACCGCCCTACCATAGAAAAGATCGTTTGATCATAAAAAAGTGCTCTGCGAAAAATTCTCAAAATCAGATAAAGCAGAGGCGTGCCCCAGACGCCCGAAAGTTGCTTAAAATCAAGAAGTTTTTCAAAGTTGCCTATAAGTCAGAGAGTAGTTTAATATGTTTTACCGGCACAAAATAGTAAAATATCATTCGTAAGAAAATTGAACGACAGATGGTAAGATAGTTTGAAACACTTCTGTTATTCTAGCACAAAAGTCTTAGAAAAAAGGATTTCTCATTCACCATTCGTGTGGAAAAAGTTATTTTGAAAAAAAGCACTTGTATGTCATTTAATTCGCGTCGCTACAACAGTCGCAATGGTCGCAGAGGCGTGCGATTCTAAAGATCTGAGTTGGAGTCTCGGACTGCGGATTTTTTTCTTTTGTTTAATTTAATTTGTTTGTTAATTTAATTTTTTTTTAATTTTCTTTTAATTTGAATATTTTAAAGGGAAAAACATATTCCTTTTATTGCATTTTATTTTTAGGAATTTATTTTTTTCTCGTAATAATTTTTTTTTGGACTAATTTTCTTCTTATTTTTTTTTTTAAATATTATTTTTTGTATTTGATTTAATTTAATTTGTTTCTTTTCTTTTTAATTTAATTTGTTTTTCTTTTATTAATTTCAGTTCTTAAAATTTTTATTTTACTGTTTTACAAGGAAAAACATATTTGTTTTATTTGTTTAAAAAAGAAAATCCTTTTTTTAATGTACTTAAATTTTATACATTTTATTTTATTCATTTCTTCCTTTTTTAATTTAATTTGTTTTTCTTGTGTCAATTTTATATGCTCTAAATTTTTATATTTTACTTATTTAAAAAGAAAGATATATGCATATGTTTTATTTCATTTAATTTTTAGGGTGGTAGTTAATTTAATTTTTTTGCTTTCTTTTTTTAATTAGATTAATTCTTTTATTTTTGAGATTTTGTTTTAAAAATAAAAACACTTTTTTTATTTTATTTTTTGTTTTTGAATACTAGTTTCTCGTTTTTTGACAGTGTTTTTCTTTTTCTAATTTTTAGGTTTTATTCTTTTAAAAATAAAAATAAAATATTTAACTTTATTTAATTTAATTTATGTTTTTTAATTAATTTAATTTTTTTAAATTCTATAAAAACGGTTTTAAAAAATTTTCACAGGACACATTTTTATGACTAAACGAACCTGTCTAGAGTCTTGCTGTGTAACTTAAAAAAAAAACTTGTATCCACTCAAATTAGACGCACACTAGTGTACACATGTACACACATGCACAAAAAAAATCAAAAACTATACCCAGCCAGCAAAATATGTATTTTGGAACGATTTTCCGTCATCCTTTGCCAAATTTTTCATAGTTTTTAATAAATAATTTTTATATAAGTTTAATTTGTTGACTCTAATGGCATTCGAAGCTGGGGCTCCTTGACGTTTTTCGGATACGAAAAATCAACCAAAATGGAAATCGCTTTCTGTACGTTTCCGAATATGAAAAATGTACGAAGACTGCACTGTCGGCAAAGAGTACGTTTCTCAGCTGGCTGGGAGAAGCAAATATCTACATATGTTAAGTAATAATAATTGCAAATGCGGTCGATATTTGTAGCTGCACACATGCGCCGCGTGGATATTTACATGACCGCAACAGCTATTGATTGAATTATTGATAGCGCGTGGACGGGACTGGAGCCCAACGTTGGTGATAGTGTACTACATAGAACATAGAGAGAGAGTGCTTGGGTGGACTTTTAAGGTGATTGACTGCCTCCAATTGTTTGTCGAATTAAGCACTACGCCAAATGCGGTTGTACACGTTTCACTAAATAGTTATTTTATATCTGTATTCGCTATCTATGGTCCAGCAACATAGTAGGCACAATTTCTGTTGTTATTTGCATAGAACAGCGCATAAATTTTGCACAGCTCTTGTTGTCGTCAGAGCCACTTGGAATTCAATCAAGATTCTCGATGTGTACGAGCAATTATTTTATATGTATCCGCTGGATTGATGCAAATTCGTTGATTGAATTTGTTTTTTTTTTTTTTTTTTTTAAGGAAACACAGTGAGTGCGAATTTATTGCATTGTTTTTGTGTTACATGGAATATTTTATTTTGATTTCGGTTGAACAATGCATACCTTTGTACAAAATTAATTATTTTTAAAATATTTTAAATAATAAATAAATCTTCCAAAGTTAAGAATCGTAAATAAAAATGTAAGTTTTGCCCATTATTATTGTTATTATTGCAGTTGAGATTTTTATTTATATTTCGAACACGTATCCACGCCCGGGCATGTGGTGTTGTTTTGCATGCGCAATGAGAAGCGGCGTTCTTGCGCCTTTTTTGTTAGTAGCGGCAAAACGATACATAGGAATTATCAAATATAACAACAAACAAAACACACGAAAACTTTATAGTACAGTCAAATTACGAAAAACTGACGATTTTTGGCATATGCGTCCAATACCGCGGGTTTTATCGAGTCTTTTGTGAGAAACGCTAAAACCCACCTCATCGAACTATTTAGGCCTTGTCAGTGTGGCCTTAGACCTGGTAAATCCACCATAGACCAGGTATTCACAATACGCCAAAGCTTGAAAAATAAGAATAAGAAGGTCGACACGCACCATCTATTGGTCGATCTCCAAACCACTTTCGACAGCACGAAAATAAGTCGCCTTAATGCTGCGATATCTGAATATGGTATTCTAGCGATGTAAAATGACATTGAGCAACACCATCAGAGACCAATTTCATAAAAGTGAGAGGTGCGATTTTTCCGGAAAATTTCAGAACCAGTATTGTTGGGGAAATTGTTTCTGTTTCATAGACGCCTATAGGCAACTGTGGCGATTAATGGCTGAGTGAAAGATCGACCTAACTGGACAGCCGATTTGAAAACGCCCTATCTCAGCAAATTTTTCAAGAGTACCCCACTCAGAATTTGGTTGAAGAACGCCCTATCTAATTTTTTTCTTTCAGAACGCCCTAACTCAGCACATAGCATAAGAACGCCCTCAATCTAAATTTAATATATCGGCAGCTGAGATATGGCGGTCTCCTATTAAATTCTGAGATAGGCAGTTCTTCAACCAAATTCTGAAGCTTGGACCTGCTGCCGAGATATGTTGATCTTCCACTCGTGGAGCGCTGCTATTAATTCTGCGCTGAGTGCATGCGCTCCCTCACTATGCCGCGATAGTTTTGTCACGAAGTAATATTATTATTAGGTTAGTTTCAACCCCAGATTATGAATATACTTGACTATTGCATCTGCAGTGAAATTGTTGAAGGCGCACTCGATATCTACGAAGGCCCCTACTGCATAATCTTTTTGCGTGAAAACTTCCTCTGACCACTTTACCAATATGTGCAGGGCGATATTAACCGACCTTTTCTTGCAATAAGCATATTGAGCTCAGGAAAGACAGTCAGAACAAATGGCGTTTCTTATTTACAGGTCTATCAATATCTCTAACGCTTTTAGCAGAAACGAAGAGAGACCGATAGGCCTAGGGGAAGTGTGAGAGCATCTTACGGCCTCCAGAATGAACGCAACACTGACTACCCTCCAAGCCTTGGGGATGTACCCGGTTCTCACGCAGTTCGCATAAATATGATCAAACCAATTGCACGACTCCTTCAGAGCCCTTTGCAGCTGCGCAGGTATGATGCGACTTTAATGGTTTCAAAGAATTTATCGCCCAGGCCATGTGACGATCGTTCAAAAGATCGGAGAACTACAGAACTTGAAGTACAAAATATCGCAAAGAAGTACGGTTGGTCCCATTATGTATGAGTAACAGGGATAACAGTGCATCAACTGTTTTCGTTACTGTAGAAATGAAATAAATGCATCTACATAGGTTGCTAAGTTTCGCCGGGTTCAGTAGTGAAACCACCCTACCTACTAATTTCCACCCCCCAGGTGTGGTGAGCGACAAGTTGATGACCTCGATGAGGTAGTTTACTCCGGCTGGTCCCAGTTAACTTTTTTACCCCAATTTACTTAAAGAACATTCAGCCTCATTGCGAATGTCGTTTCTTGTGAGAGTCGTTTTTCGAGAGTCAAGTCGTATCGAAAATTATACGGTATTGCCCAAAATTTCGACTCGACTAGACTAAAATGGGAAAAATTATCAGCACTGGACAGTTTTCGATGAATTTTGAAGTGATAAGGAGCAAAAATAACAAATATTACTATTAACATTACTATTTAAATAAGGTATGAATACATAGCACAGAAATATTTTACAGCTCATCAAATAAGGGTAAAATACAGGAGCTGATACAATTTCGAAGAAATTTGAGGCAGTAAAAAAATATACGACAAGTCAGTTCGGGTGTCCATAATTTACTTTTGAGGTATGTATGTGTGAAATTTCAGCCTTTCAATTTTTACAGGCAAAAAATTACCTTTTTGTTGTGCCCCGATTTGAGGTTAAGTAGATAAACAACGTTGAAGATTTGAGAAAGACCTATTGGTACAAAACAATTGCTTATTTTAACCACTTGAGAATGTATTTTCACTTATTCGACGACAAATGCCATTTAAATTGCCATTGGGAAAACCAGTTTTATTTGCAATATACTTACTTATATATGCATATACGTAGATAATGAATAAACTAAGCAATTTAATTGAAAATGAGATTGACAAAAGCCATACCCATATTCGCGGCTACACCTATGCATACAAAATGTTCAATAAGTCGTAACATTTCAATTAAAAATGTCGCTGCAACAATTTCTAAATGCCGCATCAAATAAAAACACGTTTTGCGCATTTGATTTATCAGCCTCTTTGTGACCATAGCAAATTTATTATTGATTTCTATTATAATTTGAATGTTTTATAAAATGCTTTCGTTTTTCACACCTGCTGATCAATTAAATTGTGCCGAAACAGATATACAAAACAATGCTCAAAAGCGCAATCACAATCGACGGTATCAACTTATCCTAAACAATTTATTTCTACATATACATATTAAAATTTTATTTTCTTTCCTCCTTAAATATGCATCGCTTGCCTTAAGCTAAAGTACTTCTGTACATAATTCCCTAATTTACAATCAATATTTGGCATGATTTCTAATAATATAAGGATAAGCAAATGATTGCACAATGAAATGTAAAACAAAATACTTAACAGTTGAACAATTAGAATAAAACTAATTGAAAGCTAATAAATCTTTGTGACGTGTGTGCGTACGCTATATATATATATATATGTAGTGTATATGTAGTTATGTTTACATAAAGCGGCAATTGAACACTAGATCGACTAGTTATTGCATATTCTTCATACTTAATAATACATAGTTTATAATAAACCTTAATATTTTACAATAATATATCAATTCATTCAAAAGCTAACGTAATTTACGTAAATTGAAAATACATATATCTTCATTTAAAATTAATCACGTACATGGCTGCCTACGCGACTAACTTAACAAATTAAA
Source organism: Rhagoletis zephyria (assembly GCF_001687245.7). Classification (NCBI taxonomy): domain Eukaryota; kingdom Metazoa; phylum Arthropoda; class Insecta; order Diptera; family Tephritidae; genus Rhagoletis; species Rhagoletis zephyria. The sequence continues at coordinate 18,228 of NW_016167604.1, forward strand.
TTATACGTGGTCGAATAAGAAGAGGTTAAATGAACTTATACAAATATTTGACACGCATCACAGCACCATGTCCTCTGAAAATTTTCACGCTTAAAAATTTAAAACTATAATCGCAGTAGCAATTCCTTAAAACTTTCTTGCATATACATATGTACATTAATATATATATATACATACATATGTGTGCATCTACTTATAGTAGGTTTTTAAGCTTTCTTTATTACCGTAATATGCGACTAAAACATTTTATATACGTGCACAGAAATTATATAATAGCTGCTTGTCTTCAAAGTGATATACATTGTTTATATGACGCAAAACACGTCCATCCACTAGGTGTCTAGCGTAGTGCACAGCCTCCAGACGGTCTTTAGAAAGACCCACCTCCATAAGCCAATCCACAAATTCGGTGCCGTAGAATACTTTGCGATAGACTTTGATACGCCACCTGAAGATGAAATAGAAATGAGATATGTATAAATACTCAGGATAGGAGTTACAATAGATGAAAACCGGATTTATGAGTATTATTTTTGACGCTCCCTGTATATGCATACATAAATCAAGATTTGGAAATAAAAGAGACTGATGCCTTGCATTAATGCTTTAACACTGAAAGTTCATTCTTGGTCGAATCAACGCCTCAATACTTGTTTGAAACTCAATTTTTTTCATGCTTTGACATAGGCTGGCAAAAAAAATGTCCAATGCGATAAGCATTTGAGATATAGCGAAATGATTTTTTCGGTTTATGCTTATTTTCGAGCTCCAGAAGTAGAAATTTCTTGAGGGCAGCGTACTGGTTAAAGAAATTTGGAAAGAAAAAAGGTTTTGAAATTTGTTAGGCTTTTTAACCGACTTCAAAAAATAAGAAGGTTATTAATTCGTTGGAATATTTTGTTTTTGTTTTTTGTATGTTACCGCATAACTTTGGACCACGTTAACCGGGTTAATTTCTATAAGTATTCAAAAAAAAAAAGTTTTTCTTCAGGTATAAATTAGAGTAATCTAAAACGTTTATATGGAAATTGAAGTCGGTCTTGTTTTTTGCTTAAAATTTACTTGTTTTTGTTTTTCTTGGAAGCCGCATACTAGCCTTTAGACGGCCTTTAGGCGGGTTTGAAGCAAAATATTCAACGATAAGAGGAGTAAACTACATAAGTTACCAATATTACCCAATGTTTAAAAAATCATATATCCCAGTAGATAATTTCAGGAGTTAAAAGCCCTTCCGAAAGGCCTTCCTGAGAATCAAGAGGCCTTCCACTCTACACTCCTTTCTCCTTTCTTTTTTGTATGGAGTGGCACACATTGAAGGCCTTCCTCTTTCGCTACCCACAGGAGGCCTTCCAGAAGGGCTTTTATAGGACGTGCTTCAGACCTTTTGGGTGAGTTCTTTTAAAGTTGCTTCTTCAATATATAAAATTGATACATCTTTGAAGTATTTGCTTAAGATTTATATCAAATTTGTGTTATTGCAACTTAAAAGGTTTATTAAAATTCATTTGTAATGCTAAATAATATAAATTTATGCATTCGCGTAAATTGTAAATGGATAAGCCCTTCTAGAAGGCATGCAAGGAAGTACTTTTTCAGCCCTTCTTGGGTAGGCCTTCTTGAATGGCTTCACTTAAGAAGGCCTACCTAAATTATCTTCTGGGATATTAATCATAAAATATCATCCGNATAAAATAAAAATAAAAATAGGGCTTTCGCTTATATTCTCATTGAGTTCTTTTCACTTAGAAGTATGTAAATTTGTAAAATTTTGGAAAAACCCTTTTTTTCTTAGTGTGTGATTTCGTTTTTGACTTGGATATGCTCTTAACCATACCACGTATTCTACGTTTAAATATAGCGGCTGTATCTCCGATACAGCCTCCAGACCAAGACGAAGGCGCTGGACTGTTCCTTTTTTTTATAAGTTAAGAGATTTATTTCTCCCTGCCACGGGGCGGAATATCATGTTTTATAAATTTAGAATTATATTCGACTAAGTACGGTCCAAATGAGGACTGGGAGTTCAATACAGATTTTTCGACTATCTGGATAATCCGGATATACAATATCTGATTAAAAAACCCCATTATCCGGATATCACGATATTCGAATATCCGCCCATTTTGTTATCCGGATTTTCGAATCTTCAAATGACCTATAAAATAACAATTATTTATTCAAAAGGAAGTGTTCTATTGTTTATTTTGCAACTCGATATAGTTTGAGACCATTTTAACTAAACCGTTCAAATACTGTTTACAATATTCAAATAAACAAATGAACGTATATTAAGCGGATATCCGGATTTTATCCGTATACACGAATGTCCGAACGGATATCCAGATATACGGTTGATCCCAAACAATTTTAAAAGCGTATTTTTCCTAATACTGAAGTAATTTTCAGACGCCACACTTTAAAAATTTCTGACTAATTTGAACTGATTTAACGCTGTGAAATACATATCAGCAAATTATTTGAAAAAAATTAAGTTTTAAGCAAACTTGCAATAAAAAAGCAATAAGCGGTTACGTACCTTTTGAAAATACATAAATGAATTAGCTGATATTAAAAGAGAATACATCTTATATTAATATAAACTTCTCTTTAAGTTAAAAGTTGTTCAAAATCGTGTGAATAAAATGCGAGTGACGAACTGACAAATAGAGCATAATTTGGAAAATGATAATCTACATACAAATTTAATGGTTAAATTCTCAACACATTAGCGTGAAATAAAGCCGATTTTTTTGGTTCAGATAAAATAAATCAATGAAAACAAATGTGTTCTATCGCTATAGCGTTTTCTTAGCGATCATGAGCTAGAATTTTAAGCATTTTTGGTTTTGATATTTTACATACGCTGTAGTAATCGAAAGA
>NW_016167606.1:0-21104 GCF_001687245.7 Rhagoletis zephyria
GATCTGGATGATGAAGGTTACTTCAACCTAACTTAATCTCCGAATTACACTTTTTGGTGAACTTATTCTGAAACTAAATGCGTTTGGGGGTCTAAATTTTCTACAAATAATAGGTCGCCACATTTTCTATCATTCGTATTAGTCGTATAGTCGTCCACCTCAAATCTTGTACATATGTATGTATACTCGTATATGGGTTCCATGCATATGTATATACATGTGTACACATTTCATTCAAGAACTTTTTTGTTAATATGTAGTTTCATGTAGATACAACTTTTGCCATGTTGCTCTTTTAAAGGTGCAACCAGGTCATGAAAATTTTACAACAAAAATTATAACCACATCGAAATGAACCAAAAAAAAACGTTGAGTAATTTTATTTTAAAATTAACAGCTCAACAGCACTTGGTATTGGCTGAAACGTGCTTCAAGTATAAAGAACATCGATGCATGAATATGCGAATATTAAATTTCATCTGCTCTTCATTAATTAACCCCAATAAATTTAAGAGCACTTGGGCCACTGCCACAAGAAATGTGTGTGTAGGTATATCATGTACCTTAATATATGTATTACGTACATATATAGACATAACAACAACTTGTTCTACTTTTTATTCGTAGTTTGCATTTTGAAATTTTGCAAATTTACGTAGATATTAGCATTAATAAAACTGTTATCTAAATATGTTAGTGAAAATTAAGTGCAGTTCGTATTTTTTCACTGAATCGGACACAGAATTTTTAAAAATAACCAAATGGTCAAACTTACTGCAGTCGCGCAAATTACAAATACAACTTTGCTAAATAAATAAAGCACGCTAAACAACAAAGGTGCAACTTTTACTGATATTTGTACTGCTACTAGGGCAAATTTTCTTCGCTGAAAATTATGAAAAACGGAAAAGGAAAAAAAATGCAGTTAATGCAATGTGGGGGACTACTTTACACAGGTTAAATTTTTGATTAATAAATCGTAAAAGTACACACATCTAGTTATTTAAAGTACAAAACCGCGTATCGTCGTTCTTCGAAGCCGCTTAACTGACATTTTCTCCAAAAATTGTATTTGCTTACACAAGCTCTTGGCGCAAGACATATCCATTCGTCCGGAAATATACTAGCCAGAAATTCGATTGATTTATAAAAAATNTTTTTAAAGTAATCATATTTTTCAAATTTCAAAGTCCTTTAAAAAAATCCTGACGTCAGAGAGAAAAACTAAAAACGCAGTTTTACTGTATTTGGTCTATGGTTTCGCGAATACATATACTAATTTTTTTTTTTGGGTGTAAAATTTACTGTCGCACGGTGTATTAGTTGAGGTAATGTGGAATTTTCATGGATTATTGAGCTAAATTGTAGAAATTGTTGATCAACTTCAAAGCCCAATATCTAAAGAAATATCGATGTTAGTGATTTTGTGTGTAGACTTTTGAAGGAAAAAAAAAACTCAAAGTTAACCTGTATTTTAAACGGGAAGTCTTTGAACGCCTTGGTCGACCACTTAGTATTAATATTAAGGGCTAAAATTTTCAGGGAATTTTTTTACGTATTTCCCCACAAAACTTCGACTGCAAATCGGTTCACATCTTATACCATTGAAAGTGTTATTGCTGCACTTGCTGTTAGAATAGATGACGATGAGCTCGTTGAAACTGCGCCATAATAAAAAAAGTTGAAAAGTAGACCCCGAGTGCAATTCTGAGAGATCCTTGTAGGGTACTGGTTTTCAAAGCAGAACTGGAACAAAGCTGAATCCAGTTCTAGGAGAACTACTAGAATTGAATGCAGAATATTGGAGTGACCAAATGTACGGTTCTCCAAGTGTGTGCTGCATTAAATCTAGCCTACAGATTTATATGCGGTTATTGTAAGGAGAGGATGGGAACTACGAAAGTAGCGCTTAAACCAAGGTGGACCAATTCCTTAATTTTAAATCTCTTGCACAATTTTGTTTTAAGATTTTAGATAAATACATATGTGCATTTAAATCCTAGTACAAGCACATGGAAAATAATAACCAAAAGCACATAAATATGTATGCATGATTGTATATTTAGCAAACTCTACACTTAATTTGGGCTTAAAAATTGTAATTTAAGAATTTATCGATATTTCTTTCTCGTAAAAATAAATGTAAAAATTTAACTAAATCTCTTAGCTTTTTTTAATAAATGAAAAGCTTCTTGCTATATGGTAGGTACGCAAAATACGAGTAGCTACTCGCTGTTAACTTTTGAGTATGGCCCACCAAATTTTACATTATTATTTATTTTACCAAAGTAACTATAAGCAATTTGTAGTGTATTGTCTGCAGAGTTTATATTCACTTTCGTGCACTTTACTTTGCTCTATTTTCTACCTTTTTACAATTTCTAAGAGAGTAAAGTAAGTCTAGGCAAGAACGAGACTTCCACTGCTGTGCTTGGCAGCAGGTGTTGTTCTTGTAATATTTTATTGGCACTACTTGGAAAACTATGTCGCTCATTGCGTTTAGATATACTCGCACCAATAAAACCAACTGATCAAGCGCCATTTCTCCGCAATGTGTAGCGCCCCCAAGCGCCCACTTTAAACTACGAAGTTTTAGTTTTCTGAAAGAAAGTGGCAAAATGCTGCACTCATGAAGCGATGCCAATGACGCTTATTGGTCATCGACTTACCAAAGTTTCAAAGTTTGCTTAAATGTACGCGGTGCAGTGTGTCTGTGCTTGGCGCTAACAGCAACGCCTCCGTGTGGTGTGTTGAACGCATGTGTGTGTAAAGTAAACACTAAAACACTAAAAAAACAATGCCATAGACCTGAAAAATAGGAAGAGCAGTGTATGTTATAAAACTATAAACTTAAACAAAGTTACAACAGCCTCCGGAAGAATTGCTGTGGGAGGTAAAAAAGGCCTGCGAGTGAGCTGGCCTTCAAAACGTTCTGCCTTTAGGATACTTGCCTTTGGCACTTTCACACTGACTTGCAATAGCTTCTGACAAATTACTATCATAAATTGTTGCTGTTGCAAGTGAAGGTTGCTCAGTTGGCTCAGTCCACTAAAACTGCTGCATGTGAATGTGCCGTTTTTACAACATAAATAGCAGTGGCTTCACCAAGTATTGTAGAAAATGTATGCAAAAAAAAAAAATATCTGTGTGATGAATAGAAAGTATAGATATTTTTTGTACGAATGTTCAAGCATTGGATCAACTTTCCAAATCTGAATTAACTCTAAATGTGTGTTAATGCATTCTTATATAACTTAAAAAATTAACTTCTGATCCTGGAAAGGAATTCTTTATATTTTTACTTTACTTTTGTTTAACTTGTTCTATATGTTTAGCCACCGTAGCAGAATAAATAGCAAGGCGCAGTAAAATTTACCTAAATAAGCATGTTACGAGCTGGCTCAAAAATTACTTCTAAATAGAGGGTGCAACCGATTGAAATGAAAGGATAGAACTAATCTTGCTGTATATAGGGGTAAATCACATCCAAGTTCAGTCTATAAAATGTGAAAACATTCAACTCCTAAGCACCGGCGATGGGTGAATATACGTATTTTAAGTTTATAAAATTTAAAAACTTATTTGTAGTTTTTCAAGATAGAAAAATTCAGTAAATAACTGAAAAAGTAGTTGAGATGGGCTTGGGATATCGGGATCCGCGGGACACAAGGTACCGATTACAAAATGACCGGAATGGGCGGTAGCGGTAAGATCTTTAAAAATATTTCCGCCAGGATGGGACGAAAATTCTTTCCCGTCACACCCGATAAAACTCGGGACCTCTGCAAATTCAAAAAATCTTCCTTAAAAACTTTCTATGAAATAAGCATATTTTTTACTTTTTATTGAGACGAAAGCGAACAGGAAAGCAAAATAAAATATTTGGATAATGCTTAATTTTTTTATTATTTAAAATTAATGTGAATTTTAATTTGAAATTTTTCTTACCAATAGATATCGGAACCACGGTTCCCGCGGTATAGTTCTGAAAAATTTCATGCGGGTTCGGCGGGAAAAATTTATAGAATATATATATATATATAAAGAATATTTTGTCCCGTGCCCATCTCTAGTAGAAATTTAACGATAGGGCGGAAATCGTAACTTTTTTTAATGGAAATTTTTCAGTCCGCAAGAATCCTATGAAATTAAGTTTTTTAATGTAAAACGGCAAAGCTGCAATAATTAACAAATGCTAAAGAAACCTCTTGGGTTCAGAGCATCCCAACATTTTGTTTTTGTTTTTGGCAGCATTTTGCTTTAAAACAAATTTTTTCATACATGGTCTTTCACACGGATTATGACGACACATATGCATACTTATGTACATATGTGAATGCATGAGTTGTACCTTAGTTGTCCCAGCCCGCATTATATCCGATGAGTGCTAAGTTCATTGTGTGCGAAATACTAAAACTTAATAAAGGGTTTCACGCGCGCAAACTAATTACATACTACATATACTTGCCAATACAATATACCCCAGGAGCCTAGCATTAATTCATAATGCTCCACAACAGTACATATGTATGTATATGCACGCTTTAATTTAATAGGACGCTTTGCAGCTGGTGTTCCAGCAGCTTCTCAGCTTTCTGATAATTTAATCAAGTGAATCTGCAGCAAATGAGGCATCCGGCATATATATGTAAGTATCTCTTATGTGTGTGTGTGTGAGATCAAGCATACGAGTATGAATTTCTCACTCGTATTGTGGGGCTTCGGCAACCCTGCAAAAATGGCGACTACTCCGTGCACGTATGTAAATAGTACTTCCTATGGGTCAAGGTGTACGCCAAAATTAACCAAAATGCATATTTATACAAAATTTGGCCGAATTAGCAAATGCGATGTCCCAGGGCAGAACCATATACTCCAGCTATGCATTACAGCAGAGTAGCGCAAAACTACTCCAAGGGATTACTCAATGGTTAATCTACCTCTTGGCAAGATAGCCCATAAAGCATCGTTAAAACACAGGCAGTAATCGGGTGACAATAAACTACTAGCGTAGAGCCACGACTTGGTTCGCTACTGCATTACAGTGGAGCATTTTGTAACTACTCCAATATGGCAGAAAAGCACCACATGGTCCAACAAATTTTCAGGGAAGGAAAAATGCCAACCACTTGCTTTTCGCACACTTGTACATTTGCGTTTGTGTACTTACATAAATGGGATCAATTCATACTAAGATGGCCTTCGATAAATTTACTAACAAAATGTGCGCATGGAAGTCAATAATTAATGAATTTCCCTCAGGAATTGAGAGAATTTTATGACTGGTATGTGCGCGCATGGCACTTACTTAGCTAGTAAACGCTATACTTAGGTATGTACGTATAAACTTTTGTTATTATAATGGAGACATGATAAAATTGGGAGCTGATGCTCTGGCATTCTGCTAAACTAGATTAATATAATTTTTTAGCTAAGAAGAAGTATTTTCGTTTCTTTTTGATTAAAGTTCGCAAAATTGTTATTTTATATACTTTTTTCATTAAAATATTTCACGATAACCTACATACATTTAATTCACTTACCTAACTAACCTTACTCACCAAATTTCATTTACATATGTACATATCTCAATCTATCTCGATTCGTTTTGGCGGTGCGTTCGGGTATAAAAATACAGGTCACTTTTTTTGCGAAACTCTTCAGAACAGGAATTGCTGGAGAACTATATTTTGTACCACCTTAACATATACGCACACTGCTGTATACCAAAATAGGTGTTACAAATTTATTGCAGGTAATATTGCCATCGAATCGATTTCCTATTACCGGTCGCTCTAAAACGTATACCAAGTTGCAACTTACAATCGGAATTAATTCATTTTCTCGCTGTGAGACTTCCTATTTTTTCAATCTTGTCCTTGGGCATAATTTAGACGCTTTTGGCCAATACTATTGACGCCATATTCATAAGTTTCGGAATTTTTGAGAACTTTTTTATTCAAAATTGACATGAACGAAGTGATGTTGCCGATTTGTCACCACAGCAATAAATCGGTGAGTCGCCAATTTGTTGCCATTGACGATTGTTGCCTATTTCTCATGTTTTGCATGGTGGGTTATGTATGCAAGAATAATAAAATACGTAACTGTTTTAATTTTTTTTTTTTTACTTAACTTTTCATTTCTTTAAATATTTTGCTGTCATTAAAACCATTGTACTCCTCCGAATTCTCTTGCATGCATTACTNAATAAGAAAACGTGTCGCCCTCGGAAACAAATTTATTGCCGGTAATATTGCCATCGAATCGATTTCCTATTACCGGTCGCTCTAAAACGTATACCAAGTTGCAACTTACAATCGGAATTAATTCATTTTCTCGCTGTGAGACTTCCTATTTTTTCAATCTTGTCCTTGGGCATAATTTAGACGCTTTTGGCCAATACTATTGACGCCATATTCATAAGTTTCGGAATTTTTGAGAACTTTTTTATTCAAAATTGACATGAACGAAGTGATGTTGCCGATTTGTCACCACAGCAATAAATCGGTGAGTCGCCAATTTGTTGCCATTGACGATTGTTGCCTATTTCTCATGTTTTGCATGGTGGGTTATGTATGCAAGAATAATAAAATACGTAACTGTTTTAATTTTTTTTTTTTTACTTAACTTTTCATTTCTTTAAATATTTTGCTGTCATTAAAACCATTGTACTCCTCCGAATTCTCTTGCATGCATTACTTAATTACGTTCGCTTCAACATCAGATGCCAGCATCAGATTATCCGTCAAAAGTTGTGAATTAAAGTTGAAATTACACTCAACCAGAAATATACGAAAAGAAACCATACATGCGGTATAAATTTTGGTGCCTTTTATATGCTTGCAATATGTCTATATATATGTACGTATGTGTTTCTCGACTTCTGGTATTCATTTTGATTGAGTTTGCAGCATTTTACCCCTGTCCTAGTGATTGACAGCTTTTTTATTTTGTATATTCGTGTAAGTAAATACATATGTACATATGTATGTGCTTGTGTCTTTTCTTTTGCTACTTGTGTAAGCACATGATTAAAAACAATTTCATGAATATCATTGGAAATTCTGAGTCTGCCAACTTTGCTTCCAGTTATTTAAGTGCTGGAACTTCATCAGTCTATAACCACAAGCATTACCGCTTTGGTCGATTGAGTTTAAATTTCAAATGGATAAATTCAAAAATGTCTACTGGCAGAGATGTTAAGTATTTCAGATACATGTATTTAAAATACAAACACAAAATGCATATTTTGTATTTTAAAATAGTGGGAGTATTCATCCATAGTCATATACTGCCAATAAAGTTAATATAATTAACAATTTCTATGGAATTTATAATTTTATCACCTTTATCGGCAGTATGTCACGCGAGATGAATATCCCGAATGTAACAATTTTTAAATTTTTTAGCAGCTTCAAATTTCAGATTAGCAGAAACGTTAGGAGGCCATGTAAAGTTCTAAATTGTCGCGAGATGCCGCGCAGTGAGCAAAACCTAGGGTTTATTTCTTCAAAATCGTAAATCTTTGCTTAAGAAGAAGATGCGGCAATGAAATCTTTTGCAGTTTGAGGCTAATTAGTCATAGAAAATAGAAAAACTAATTAGCCAGTGAGGAATCAATAGGCATCTCATCTACAAATACAAAAACATGCACATCTTAATATGTAAAAATCCCGTGTCAATGTGTTCGTTTACGCTAATCTCCGAAACTTTTTAACCGATTTCAATGAAATTTCGTTGGTGTGTATTGTTGGTTTCAACTTAAAATGCAGGATAGTTTCGAACCCCAGAAAAAATATTTTTTTCATCGAAATTTTTTCTATGCTTCTCACAACGTGCTTTCGCCATCAAATGAAACGTAGGAAACAATATGGGTCTTCACATCGAGCTCGGTATTCGGTAACTCGGTGTCTGGTAGATATTATGGGTCTTCACACCCGGTAATTTGTAAAATAGTGTTACACAAACAAAATACATGGGAAAAAATTACCGAACACCGAGTCACCGAGTACCAAGCTTCAGTGTGTGGACCCATAATATCTACGATGCATGTAACCTGCCTATGTATCGGTGTGTAGCAGGACAACGTCTGCCCGGGCTTACTAGTTATTTATAAATTTCTTTTGAGGTTGTTTTTTGGTATAATTTCGAAAGCTATTGGAGAAATTGGAAGGAGTTTAGGTACTTAGAAATAGTACTAATCAAGCCGTTATTGACCGTTTGATCCTCAAATTGTTGTTTCGAGGCAAAGAATAGGACTCCGATTTAGATGGTTTCGCATAAAGGATTCGATATTGGTGACGAGCAAAAGCAAAAAGTGTTAGAAAAAATGTGTCTCATTAAAATAATTTTTTTTGGAGGGTGGTAAAGTATCACAGCTCATATAAATTATGCGGCAAAAAATAAAACAGTTGTGGCTGCTGTCATCATTTTCACATACAAGCTCTAAAAATGGTAACTGAAATCAAATTCCTTTCCACTACTTCCCAAACAAATAAAATAATTGCAAACACCATGTGTCTATTGCATACTGCCAAAATGTATCAGCACATATAAAATTGCTTTATTATTCGTGGAAAATATATACATATTTATGCATGTGAGTAACTTTGCTCAAATTAAAAAAAAAAACGCACAAATAAATCACTTTCATAAAAGATAAATATTTAACTACATACCACTGCATTGAGGCATCAGCCTACTTTTTGGTTGGGGCTCAAAACTTCAAAAACACAACTGTATTTTAAGCGTGACATTTTGATAATAAAACCAGAAAAACTCACTAATTATAGTCCTAGAATATTTTCGGCTTTATTTGCACCGAAAAGGCAATCACATTCCTTTACAACTGAGAGCGCAACGAATAAATAATTTATATAAAATGGAAAATTAATTAATTATATAAATAGGCAATCATGTTTCCTTTACACCCCTTTTACGGTAAATTTATCAGTACAATTCATGTGAAATCGAGGATTTATTTTCAATTTAAGTATCGGTTTTATAATTTACAGTTGGTAGAACTCTAACGGTAATAAATAAAAATCTTGCAAAAGTTTAATACTTTCCCGGCATTTGTGGAATTTATTTCATATTTGCTCATCACTTCGGATGAGAGACATCAAGTAGCGAAAATAAATATTTTTTGTATATGTAAATGTCAGTTTTGAAGCTTTTCAACAACGATAATATTATTTCGAATAACAATCTGTGGCTAGCTAAAGGGCATGCTTATATGTATGTATATATTTTGCTAATAATGTTAGACACAAATTTATCTCCAAGTATTAGTGGTTAAAATATTTATATATGTATATAATGGAACATTGTTGCCAATTCAATTTGAATTGTTGTTATAAATATTAAAAAAAAAAGCTTTTATTTACTTGCAACAACAAAACTTATTTCATGTAAATACATATGGACTAGCAAATGGCCCGCTTGCTTTTGATTTGATACAATATGTATCGATGGGTACCCGGGTTAAATTAAGTAGGGGTGAGGTGTGGTAAGTTCGTGTTATATTAATCCATTCCCCAGTGTGTAAAAGTTTTAGGAATATTTCAATCAGAGCTCCGCCTATCGCTAAATTTTTTATTCCAAATATTTCTTTTCAATTGGCTAAAATATATTACAGTCAAAGGAAAATCGGCAAGTAAATGCATTATTTAGGTATATCCAGACCCAGTGCCACCTACCGGGCAAATATTTGGTCAGAATATTTAATTTCAAGGTGCTGGAATGTATATCAAATATGAACCAAATCGGTCCAGCCCTTTAGTAGTTTAGTGACATACAATAAACGGAAGTTTTGAATTTTTTAGCGAAAAACCACACAGAAGTTCAAAAAAAAAAACTTTTTAGAGTATCGAAATCGGTTCAGCTCTTTGGTCAGGCATCGCGGTAATAGGAAAGACATTTGATTTATATATATATGCAACCTTGACTTTTTGACGATTTTATTTATTTAAATTTTCCATACCGAATTTTTTAATTTTTTTATAAAAAAAAAGTTAATTCAACGGCAAAAACCACAAGAATATAATTTTTGTCGATGATTTCGTAGAAAACTCAAGAAATACCAAGAAACTTTAATAGAATCTTTTTATTTTTTCAGTTCGATTTCTTAGAAAAATTTTGAGTACTTATGTAGGTATGCAGTACAACATTAAATTGAGATTTTTTTTCGCTGACGGTGAAGAAAGCGCGCAGCACACTGGGCAAAAAAATTTCAAAAATCTCATAAATCAATAATAGCGACTTCAAACTTGCATTAAATTGGCTCGGCAACCAAACTACCTGCTCAAAATATTTCTAAGAAATCTAATTGAAAAATTTAAAATTTTTATGAAAATTACTTGGTAATTATTGAATTTTCCCCAGCCCTGCATGCAATTGAAAAAATTTATTTTTGTGATTGGAAGAACTATATATTTAAAGAAAAAAAGGAAAACATTTGGTATGGGAAATATAGATGAATAAAATCGTCAAAACATCAGGGTATGCATATTTTTGTTACCGACTGTATGCATATATAGATTAATGAATCAATAATTATTGTTTTCCCTCTTAAGTGGTACATGGCGTATGAGTAACATTCTTTCCTATTCATCCTGTACCAATCGATTACGCAAAAGCTAATACTTCCCACTGCAATTATGTAGATAATTTTTTCTTCTACAAGGAGATATTTCTTCGACCTTGATACGATGAAGGAGAAACAAGTCGTTTGTGATATTAGCAGCGATGTGCTAATTGTGAATAGTTTTTTACTGATTAAAAATATTTCCTGTTTTATTCAGAATAATTTTACGGTAAAAACGGCATACCATTTATCCGTTATGTATTTATTTCGACCTGAAGTAAGAGAACGACTAAGCTAAGATACCAGAATTCCCTAAAATGTAAACATATAGCAATATTAGCAAAATGTTACACGCTGATAAGGGTATCAGCCTGAACCTTTCGATGAAGTCACACCCTTTTGTGACAATAACTGCTCCGAATAGCTTGGTGAAAACTGGATTTCTCGCGGGGACATCTGTACATTTGAAGCAGTTATTAAAATTGGAGAATGTTTTTAATCAGCGAATTGTCTATCTTCTTCAAAGGAAGCGAAGATCATCCTATATATCGCACGTTTGATAGTATAAAAGTAAAGTAAAAAAAGTAAAGTATTTTAAAATTTAAGGTTTATGGGAAACGCAATCAAAGTTTTATCATTTCATACAGTTGGTATACAAAGGGACACATATCTTCGCCATCTCTGGGAAGTTTAGTTATCTGTTGGATTGAACATATAATGCTTATAAGGCCGCATTTCCACTAGGCATTGAAATGAGGCATCTAAGAAATGCCTTGTGAAAATGAGTTCAATGACTATTTTTTTAATGTAATGACACGAATATTTTTTAATGCTCTACTTTGTCATTGCAATTTTTGCCATTCAATGCCAAGTGGAAATCCAGCATAAAGCTTATTATTTAATTGCATAATGAAATCTCTAAAAACGTTAATTTTGACTTACATCCCTTAAACGTGCACTATGTACATATTTATATCACTCATTCAAAAAGTGAATGCTTGGGCTAGATTAGCTTTACAGAAAGAACAGTGGTTGTAGCGACAATGGTATTTTGGTTTAAACTATATCGCTCCTTAAAGTTACTTATATATGTATGAATAGCAGCAAATGTAAGAACAAATTTGTCAAATTTTATATTAAAGAAGGTTACTTAGATTATGACGTAATGAGTCTCAACTCAATCTTTTCCAAAACGTCGTTGAAATGTTTACTTTTTATTCCTATAGCGGCGGCTGAGTGGAAGATTGACCTACATATCTCGGCAGCCAGTTCGAAAAGGCCCTATCTCAGGGAAGTTGCCAAGAATGTCTTACTTCAGAATTTGATTGAAGAACGCCCTATATCAGCCGATTCAAACAACATATTTTCAGGTAAGATAGGGCTTTTTTGACCCAAATTCTGAGATAGGCGGTCTTTAATCAAATTCTGAGGTAGAGAATTTTTGAAAAATTTTCTGAGATTGGGAGCCGAGATAGGTCGATCTTCCACTCAGCCGTCGACATGCAAATGGCCACATTCTCTTCGGGGTATGTTCCTAAACCTTAACTTAAAATGGATAAATTTAATAAAGAATTATGTGTTGATAACCTACAAAAACTGTTCTGGCTTTATACAAATTATGTATATCGTTTGTTCCTATTTGATTTTAATAATTTAATACTTTACAAAATGTATGCTTTTCTCTCTAAAGCTTAATGCTAAGAATACTTGTGTTTGTGCCTAAAAAAATTTTTAATCCTGTTGTGCATCGAATAAATTCACCAATAACTTTTTCTATTCAAAACTTATTCTGACTGAAAGTGAACAAATAAATAAGCGAATGTTTGTGGGAAAACTACAAGCGAAACCGCGGAAGTGTCATTAACACGGTCGTCAATATGACCGCATTGACAACGGCAGCAGTAGCAGAGTAAAATGTATCCTATATTTATTATTGGCAAAGATAATTTTTTGCGAATGTTATCAGATTAAATTGCTTGGTCGGTAGATGTGCAATAAAGTTTTATTTATTTTTTTTTAAGAGTTGCCACCTGATAAATATTTGAATAAAAAAATTTTAATAAGTCAGATCAATTTTTAAATTATGGGTATCGATCGCAATGGTTTTAAAAAACTTTGGTTTTTAATAATATGTAAGAAGGTTGCTACCTGTTTAACAGATGCAGTTTAAAAATGTTTTGTAGAGTGTTGCCACTTGTTTACAAACTTAAATTAAATGTGTAAAACACGTAAAACAAATTACTATAATATGGATGGGTTGCCCTGAAATTAGCTTAACTTTGTAGAGCCTGGACTTGAGATAATCACACTTGTTGTTGGAAAATTTCCTTAACTTTTTAGCAGTTCCTGAACTGACACTCCTACCTGGAGCACTTACTCAGAATATCTAAAAAGTTGATGCCAAGAAGTCTTTGCGCAAAGGGTTTTCCTGATGATCTCTATAATTACGGCAAAAGTCCTGTCTTAAATTTTATAAGTATTAGAGACTGTTTGAGAAACATGATTAGTAATTCGACAGTTGATTAAACGGAAGCTGTTCACAGTTACTGGACAGCGTTACCTTTGCTTCTAGCGCCACAATAGCTTTCCTTTCGGGCGCTAGACGGAGGAAGGCAAATTTGACGAGCACCTGTCCAAAATCGTGATTTATTTCAGACAGAGAAACTATGTAATTTACTTTTATTTTTTACCTGTGGCATCATCTTCGCTGCAATGACCCTTATGTAGCTCTAAGTTGAGCTAAATCTTTCGAAGGCGTCAAAATCTGTATATTTTTATGAACATGAATTGCAAAGGAACTCGAAATTGAACCCTTTTAGGAGAGGTAAAAAATTGCTGACTGAAAAAAATTATAAATTTACTAACTTTTAACTTTTTTAATTTTTCATTAAAGACCGAATTGAACATTTCTTTCGCGTATCCGTATTTCGCATTGACTTTAAAAATACAATTACAAAATTTTATTTCATAGCCCGCCTCTTATTTGTACAAGCACATACACATCTTCAGCACAAAGATATTTATACAGTAGTATGTATACTTATATTGAATGTACGTATGTATGTTGATAAAGGTAAGAAAGTGCACGCCATGGCGTATAAGTAATTTTGCATGACAAAAGAAATCAATTTGTCTTTCATTTGCCATACGGTAAGTAAACTTTTGAAGAAAAAGTTATTCTCCTTTAACTTTGATAGAATTTACAAATATGTACATACATGCATACATATGTATTTACAGAATTGCAGAGAGCACGTAGTATGTCTTGAATATGAACACATACATATATACATACATCAATATAGTACATTTATATGTACATATGCATGTTTAAAAGCATAACGTATTATTCACTAACAGGATATATGTATGTACATATGTATATATGTATAGCACACAAATTGCAACCTCACATGGCGCTCAATAAAAGGGAGCAAAAAATATGCCAACTTATTTATCTGCTGACAGACTAAAAGGCGGACAGACAACGAGACATAGATAAATGCTGAAAGAAGGCGGACGCAATGATCAAACGAGTGAAAATGTTTGCTGTTTTATTTGTCAAATATAAACATAAAATATTTGCATATGAATGTACATATTTATCTACAGATTCGTGTAAATATATATCTACTTATGTACCTATGTATGTAATTGTATGTGACATATTCGTCTGCATATTCGCTTCAAAATATGGGTGACTTTGAGCATACTTCGGATATCTGCCAAATATGTATGCTTGTGTGAAAAATGCATGCATTAAATAATAAAAAAATAAAAAAAAATGAAACAAATAGATTGACATCACCTTTAGTGAGTTTTAACTTTTAAGTGTACGAAACATATTGCAATTCAGACTTTCCATCCACTTTCTCCGCTAAAGCCAACTTAGCTGGCAACTAAGTGACAGTCACTTGCTATAACCGGAGACACAAGTATGGGCGTTGATATAAATTTTTTTTTTATTATTTACACTGCTCCTTGCATCTGCATATACAGCAGCGTTATTAGGAGTAGTGCTTTAGTCCATATACATTTTTCTTAGAATAAAGTTCAAATTACACTAATGCTATTATTTAAATCTTTGCACACATTTGCCATCGTCTCGTGGATCGAATTTTATTTAGCTGGCGTAATAAGCGAGTTCCTGAGATCTTCCCTAAAACCCGAAGAATAAAGTTTTTCTTGAAGTTCGCTTTGATGCGGAGCATATGGCATGTTCACCAACTGGAAATTCAATAAACCTGTGGTACTGTAATAAATTTTCAATCAGAACTCACCAGTTCGAAATATACCATGCCAACCGTAAGTCGTAAGTTTGATAGAGTACAATCAATAACCTTTGCTTTCTTGATTTCAGCTCCTAGGTCTACAAAGGTGTTACATTTTTGTTACCAGTATCATGGGATTATTTTTGTAGCCGAAACTGTATGCATGTCTGCCTACCATTGCATATCCGCTGAAATAGACTACTGTCGTCATCGGAGATAAAGACCAAAGTTTTTCAAGTACTGTGACATGAAAAGGGCGCCTGTCGCTATGTGAAAACATATGTTGAACTGCATACGTGTGCATCTTCTGCATTTCAATATGCTCACATATAAGAGTACAGATGAAAAGCTTTTACTGTCTCTGTGATTTATCAGCATTTGAAACTGCTATTTGCAGTACCAAAATGGAAGCCTTAAAATTTCATAAAACTATACGAATTCCATGGTAGATACCTAAGGATGTATGTATGTATGCAAAATAACTGCTAGGTATGAAGTAAATACATTGGAGAATTCACATGTGTAAAGTTTTATATATAGCTTAACATTCCATATGATACCCAAAATCTCCGAAAACATACGCACATACATACAAAAATATAAAGTTATGAACACAAATGCATTTTACATATGTTCCTAGTTACTATTGCCTAGCGTTATACGTTCCTATGGACATATATTTACGCTTCTGCAATTCAAGAATGACGCATAGTGCTCCTTAGCATTTAGTTTATCTTGGCAGAGTTCCTTCAATTGCCTATACGGCAACTGTTGCTTTGATATAATTAATATTAGATTTTCATGAAGTTTTTATTTAAGTTATGAAAATATTACCTAAATATTGAGATTGAATTAATTTTTGATCGTAAATTGACCCTAAGGGTTGTCATCTATGCTTTTGCGAACTCGTTGAAAGCCGGCATGCAAAGCTGAAGAGAAAGTAAAAATTTCTAGTGCAGCACGAGCGAGTTGAAACATTTTTTTGCAGTCGCGCCTTCAAACTCTTATTTCTAAAACTTATCTTTCTTCTGGCTATTCACACGATAAAGTAAAATTCTTCTTTCTCAATTCGACAGCGAATTGGGTGGAAAAGGTGGCAATATTACCTCACATTAACACAAAACTGCCGTTGATGTCATTTTGGACCAAATTTAGGATCGGTCGTGTTAGCATCATGGTCATTGCTTTTTTATATATTCTATAATTACAAACAGAAAGAGTAGGAATACAGGGTACCATTTTCCTAACACAATTGGCTATAAAGTTTATTAGTATGTATTGAAGGACTAAAGCTACTTAAAGTTTGAGTGTTATTTATTTACCTCGTAAATACCCAGTTTCCACATTTTCATTTTGTGTTTTAATTTTTTAACAGGGCTGCCAATTCGAAGCACTTACGGACGTACATAGTGTTGGTACCCATGGGCAATGTTTGCGAAGGGTAATGACATTGTATCCTACGAGAGTGGAGAAGCAGTCTGTGATAGCCAAACGGAGAAGATCATCAGAGAGGTGTGCGGTACGTGACACAAGTATTGTGTCTTTGGGCCTAACTGCAATAAAGGCAACGTTTTTTTTTACCTCCACGGCCGATTCGGCAGACGAGGATAAAATAGTGGGTCGCTCGAGGCTTGCTGGGGCTCTCGATTGTATGGGCTTTTGGCGGATGAAGGCTTTTCTCTCCCTCTTAGGTCTAGGAATATTTAGATCGTTTCCCATTACCTATATAGGAGGGGGGTAAGTTTGGCGTTCTGTTTGCCCGACTAAATTTATTGCCACCACAACAATTGGTGCCTCCAAGAATGATACCCTGAATTATTTGTTCTAAAAGATAGGCGAGGTGTGGAAACTAATTCAATGATGAGTAGAAGTTGTCTAATGAAATGGCGACACCAGAATCATCTGCATTTCTATTTATTCCCTACGAAATAAACATCCCTACATAGCATTTATCCTTTTGAGTTCAAATTCGGAATGCAGATGGTTTGCTGAAAACAATAAAATGGCATCAGTAAAATTATATTTGGAAATATGTATGTAGTCACCAATGCACGTAGCTGAAGCGAATTTCTGTTGCCAATTTCAATTGATATCATTTGCTAAATCGGAAAGTTGCCAATAGTTGAACACAGGGACACAACTCGTTGACTCTCGTAACTGCATTGCATACAATTACTGCCTACTTTTGTAGTTGTATCAACACATACGAGTATTTACCCACATTCATCTACTTGTATGAAGTGGTCTGCGGCAGCAGGCAAATTGCAATTGAAGCAAAATCTGAATTTTATGCAAAACTCAACCCAACGACCAGCGCCGCGTATTTGGCTATGGACTTTTGAATTTATTCACGTTTGTTTGGTAGACTTACTTTCGTAGAGCAAGTGCAATAGGTCGGTAGCCATGAGCGAATTCATTACTCTGCCGAAAGCGATTGCAATGCAAATGACGGTAATATTGGCACAAGCCATTGTCCATTGGCCAAAGTCGCTCAGGCACGCATAGATACATTGATTTGATATATTTCACATATACTTTCAAACGAAATCAACGAAATGATTATTGAAATTAACAGAATTCAAAATGAATGGATACATGGCAGATGTGGTCTTGGTCACAACGTTTCGTTTAAATCCATCAGCAAAAGCAGACAAATTTTGAGGTTTTTTCCGTCAGTGTTGTATACAGATATAAATTTGAACGGCTAGTACAAGCTATTGGTTTACTGAACAAAAAGCAGTTCACGGAATGAGTGATTGGGTGTTGAAACAGAAACAATCTTTGCTATTTACTTTGCAGATGACAGGTAATTTTGTTCGTTGCAATGTTGATTGAGCGAAAATGGAGCTTCACAGTTAGTAATTTGTCCCACATAACTGGGTGACAGTGAAAAGCGTCTACTATAAATCACAGATTTTTAGTTTACCTACCTGATTTTTCAAATACATAAAGGCTTATACATTTAGCTGTTAAACTGCAACACAAAAGTAATTATTAGAATACGCAATTTTGTTCGCTTTAAGAGATGATTATGGTTCACAATATAGTCCAACTATGCAAGCAATTAGCAAAATTTATTTATTTCATCAATGAAAATAAAAATATCTTTGACTATGCTAACTATATTAGTAAAAATAAAATTTATGGTTAATTGAAGAAAATTTAAGATTATATTTTTTAACACCACCCCAGGAAGCGATGTATCATATCGACTGATTTGTTCATGAAATTGCTTAAACATTAAACATGTATAAAGAGAAGATAAAAATACCGTGGGTCACTAGGGCGTATACGTAATTACGCACAGAGGAAACTGTCCCAAAGTCGTGAGCATAGGAGTGGTTGTTTTTGGTGTGGAAACATTGTAGCTCTAAGTATGGTTAAACCCAGCAGATAATTCGCAACCTCCTCTTGCGAAACCTACCAGAAAATCTGTAATTACTTCTTGTGTATTAGTCTTTCTCGACTAATTCAGGGCTATTACGGACCATTTCGGACTGTTTTGGGATTTGTTCGGGATCATTTCGAGATCTGTGCTGGACCATTTCGGGATAAGTTCACGAATATATGAGAACCATTTCGAGAGCAATTCATAACTATTGCAGGCACATTTCGTGACAGGGTCCATTGTAGTAGACAAACCACATCGCCTTATTAGTAAAAATGGCTTCGACGTTCAGGGCTTTGGGGATGACATTATCATCTTAATCGAAGATAAGCTCAAAGATACTTCTTCAACCTTTTACACAATGCCCTGAGCATGGTCGCCAATTATTGTAGTAACCATAGGTTAAACGTAAACCCCAAGAAAACTAATATAGTCATTTTCTCCTGGAAAAGGGACAAATTACTGGAACCATTCCTTCAAGGAGAAAATATACACTTCTCCTAAGTTAGTCTAGGAGTTATTCTTGATCACAAGCTCTAACGGAATGAGCAGCTGGGCCAGGGTCTGCCGGAAACTTGTCGCCATCTATAAGCCCGCCTGGTAAAAGAAGGCAGGAGTGCAGTCCACACAGGCCAAGCTCAGTAAGCTACAACCACTGGTCTTCGTGGGCAGCACAGACGGGATTAGAACAACAGCATTACAGCAAGGCCCACCTCAGGGCACAATGTAGAGGATAAAAAACTTTTACAACTTTACACCCTCCAGATTATAACTAGAACAAGAATGTGGACAGCGCATTAGATTTAACTTCACAGAAAACTTCAAGGTATTTTTCTCAGACAGGAACAACTGGGACAACGAACGACCTAAACCACGGAAAAACAGCCACATCTGGTATACTGATGGCTCCAAGACCGACAACGGCGGCGGCTCGGGGGTTCATGACATATCAAAAAGGAGAACCAAGGAACTCATACACCTCAGTAGGCATGAAATAAGAATTATTAAAGGTTTTATTATGGCCCAAACATAGAAGTTGCTAGCTCTGTTCAGTGTAGGTTGTGCAACGAAGAACAGACACCGCAGATCACATTGTGTGCCAGTTTGAGGCCCTCACTAGGACCAGATTTCGCTTCCTAGGATCACCGTTACTAGAAGCACATGACTTAAATGGTATTCAGCAAAAAGACCGGGCGAGGTTTTTTAGCAATAAGTGGATCAAAGAAGACCTGTAGTCGAATAGAGGTTTGCTACAGTAGATCATTTCAGTCACGGTAACTAGGGGATCTGCTCCCTCCTCTAAATATAATCTAATCTAATCTCGCTTAAATACTTTTTTATCTGAACCATGCCCTTAGTATGCGATAAGTGACCTGAAATTCTTTTTATGTTCTGTTGAGAATTTTCCCTGACCACATAGATATGTATGTAACTTATTTCAAAGCAAATAGAAAATTGAGCAGAATATTATTATGTATTATTTTGTAAAACTCAGTTGCTTGTTGAGTGTAGGTACTTCTTTCCGAGTACCTTAGAGCACATAATGGCATACCTCCCTCTCTCATTTTGTACATATCCCGCGGCACCAATCAGTTGCAATGCTGCAACACCATTTCACTTACCTATACATATACTATTAACTTACTTTTCTTGGCTTCAAATGGCTAATACGACCGCGTGGATAAAAAATGAAATATTTCACGCAGATAGCGATCAAAGCAGCTCCGAAAGTAAACATAGTGTAGAAACGGTTTGTGCGAGGTGGCTGCGATAGAAACGCTAAGAATAACTTTAGTGTTCGTGTTTATATTGAAAATGCTCATGGGTGTACACCAACATACATATATATGTATATATGTGTAAACATTAGACATTACCAGAAAAAAAGTTGGCCGTACACCTTCGAATCGAAAATATTTTTGCAAGGCAATTTCGACAAAAAAAAACTTTCTGTTATATATCGATGTGCATGTCTCGAGGCTACATTTTTTTTTCTCCAAAGTTCAGTTCTTATCAACTCCATGTACTACACTAAATTAATTAACTGAATCAAATCGCCGAGCGAGCTTCGTCGACAAAAAGTTCGCAGTCAAAATTAAAACACAGTGCAATATATGAGATTACACACAACCAAAGCCTCCACACAGTATCGCTCCGTTCGACGAAATTCGCTCTGCGATCTGGTTCCGTATATTTGAATGTAAATGAATTAAAAAATTCTTTTACTGACCAATTTAAACGTTTTCATAAATTTTCCGTGATAAAAACTGTGAGAAGAATTTGTTACTGATAAATAATAGGGTCATAAAGCTACCTAAAAATCAATAAACGTTAGCTTGGAGTGAAAAGTTGCTAAGTCCACTTTTTTGAAAACTTGTATTTTTATATAGGAAGACATAGAAATAAAAAATTTTTATTTTTCTCGGTGGTATTCAAGGAAAGGCGAAATTCGCACAAGTCCAAAAATGGTAATGTTATATTCAAAGTGTTGCATACTACTTGCAGAAAATAGCTATAAGAAATTTTTCCTCTTCTGTACAATTTGATAAAAAGGATTTAACCACTTTTCGCTCTAAGCTGGCGAAATTCCGATTGTTCCAATAGAACTATTTAAAAAAAGTTATTGCCGAATATAGATGCCACCGAAAAATATGAAAAGAGAACCCTAGGTTCGTCTAAAAAAATATTTGCGAAATTCCCTTGCAAAGATATCTTACACTCAGGAATGTACGGCGAACTCTTTTTTTTTGTTTCATTGTAAGGTGGTATGGTCTAATGTATGCAAATATAAATTGTGTACTTGATGCAATTCGAATAAGACTTTTTGTCTTGGGCATGTGAATATCTTGCACTATAA
>NW_016167607.1:0-11184 GCF_001687245.7 Rhagoletis zephyria
TGCATGAAAATCCTAACCTCAAAAAAATCACCCGTTACATATGTATGCATATTCGCCCAACGCCAGCTGTCTTCAAGCGATGGCTCGCAGCTTCACAGCCAACTAACTACGCTGCAACTCTAGCCGCCGCATTGTCCTAATTTCTCATTTTATGCATGCCGCCCTTCCCTTTCCCACCAATTTCAGGCTGAAAAGCTTGGACTTTAACACAGTCTTTGTATAGATATGTACATTAAGGCGTATCGCGAAAAAAGTTTAGCGTGTGTCAGTTTCATTTGAATACTTATGCATGTCGATAAACAATTTCATCATTGTTTTTTGAGAGCTTTAGATTTATAGGGATAGTATAATTATATTCATAGTTCCGAGCGAGACATTTACAGCGGCATAAAGATTTTAAAAATCGAATACAAAATTATAAAGTTATAGCAAAAAACGCGATTTAGCGGATTTTAGCGGATACCAAAAAAAAATTGGTTACACCCAAAATTTTCTCTCGACTTAAGTTTTTAAATAGAAGTGACACATGCTAACCTTTTTTCTTTCATATGTCGTGATATGGCCTAATGTACATACATATATACGTATGTTTTTCGTACGTAAATACAAGGCGTGCGTAGATGTGTACGAATATGCTGGCGTCTTTATGAAATTGTTATGAATTTTTATTGGATAATGTAAATTTTATTATAATGAATTGGTTTATGCCGACCAACAAAGTCATTCGCCTTTTGCTTTGCTCTGTGTGATTATTGATGAGCGGAATTTGTGGAATGCGCGCCAAAAATGACAGTTGCTTCTCCCCTTTCTTAGAGAGATGCAACGTATCTTCAATGGACGAGTGGTTGAGAAAGTTAGGTGCACAAATGGCCGTAATCGGTTTAACAGCCTAGCGAAGTATTTAAAGTATAAAAGAAAAGAGAAAGAGGTGCATTACATTATTGGTGTATTCGTATGTACATATGTAGGCGCCATCGTATCGTCCATAAATAAGAAATACGAGGAAAAAAAATTTTAAAATTAACTTACGAAATGCCTTTAGAACAATTTAAAGATGTCCTGCCATCTCGTAGTTTTATAACATTGTTTACGTAATGGTTGTTTGTACCATCTGTAAGTAATCGAGATTTAGAAATACATATAAATGTTCAGTGTGAGAAGAGAAATCGATGAAGAAAAGCTTCTCTCTCCGTATGAATGTCTGACTGATTAGGTCAAATCAAAACTTTGAGAGTTGGCAGCAGTCAAATGGATTGTTAATTTTTCTAAAAATAAAAAAATAATTCTTAAAACGCTACTTGTAAAGGTTTAAGATACGCTAGTAACGAATTCTATGTTAATTTAAAACTTTGAGAGTTGACAGCTGTCGCGTGAGCTGCCAATTTCTGCAGAAACAAGGAAAGTTTTCCAAGAATTAAACGAAAAAGGTTTTATGGCTCACTGATCTCTAGTTCTATATCATATTTAAACTTTTTCAGTTGAAAACTGTCATTTTGAGTTGAGTAACACAATATATTTGTTTAGCAAAATTAATGAGTTATTGTATTCAAGGGAACATATTTAAAATGTATTTATGATCAAATTATGAAATAATAAAAGTAATATATTTATAACTGGAGAATAGTATCAGCCGTCTGCTAAATGTTGAGTACGCTTTTTTTATTTAATTTTCTTGTAAATGTCAGACGCCATATTGGATTTTGCAAAAACTAGTCTGAAATTTGTAATGAGCGAACTTATGAACGTCTAATTACCAAATTTCACGAAAATTCGGTAATTTTTAAATTCTTGGGCATCATATTGGATTCCCTACCTAGGATTTTTGAACACTGACTTCGGGTTTGTTAAGATACATCTTATAAATAATACGGTGCTAATATAGTATAAATTACATTAATTCTTAATGTTTTAATACACTTTAGGTTATTTTAAACAACTGGTAAATTTTGTGCAGTGAAATAAAAATGGCCGCCACTCTTTTCGGCGTCAGTATGCGCGGTTTTTCTTTTCGTAGACCCTTAAAGGACTATTTGCATTACATTTTGGTAAAGGAATGAGGACCCTAACTGGTATTACGGTATTGATAATTAAGCGACAAATTTGTATTATATAATATTTCATATGAAATCATCATTTTCCATGCTTAAGAAGTAACACCAAACCAGCAATTACTGTTATAATTGAAAGTTTCGATAAAAAAAATGTTAAGAAAGCTGTCAAATTATAATTATTAGAACGTGCCACGATGGAATTCGTTGAATTAAACAGATTTAACAGCTTGCTCAGCAGATATTATCAGTTTTGAGTTCGTCGGACATTTCTGAATAGGAATAACTGTATTACGGTTAATTTATCACAGTTTTCAAATATGCCCTTTTCGCGTAAAACGTGGCTTCTCTGAAGACTGCGCGCCCGTACACAGTTGCCATCAAGCACGAATAGGTTTTTCGAAAATGTACCAACATTCTGCTACTGTCCCAGGATACCAAATTTGAAGCCCGAAAATAGTAGAAGATCCTTGTTTTGAAATAAACATATGTATGTACATTTGTATATCTTAAGGTAGATCTAATTTGTACGAAGCCAAACTTACTTAACTTAAATAATGAAATATAACATTTCAGCCCAATTGGAGACTATTTAGAACTTCCGCATTGAGCCAAAATCTTAGATAACCCAGAAGTCGAGTTTCACAAATTTCATTAGTATTACACCCCAAAACGAAACCAAGGCAACCAAAAAGGAAACAAATGTTGAAGCTGCTTTCGATTAATTTCTTTGACCTTCAGTGGTGTAACTATATGATCTGAGGCCCGTGGACATACAAATTTATAATTAAACTAGCAAATGCCCGCTTGCTTCGCGGCGCCTAGTAAAATCTTTTGCGTTGGCCAATATGTGAGTGTCGTAACGTTATGATAAGCAATGCGTTTAGAACTGCATGAAAGCCAAAGCCTCTTTTATTTCTAAACTATAATTGATGGAAATGTCAAATACGTGAAACCACGGTCGAATGCCAAATTGGAATTTAGTTGGGTAAATACACTCTAAAAATTCTGTTTAAAAATGTGTCGAGTATATTTTTGTTTATTGTTTAAATTTTTTGGTAAATTTACACGATGAATATGTATTTTTCTCGCGTACACATTTTCGTGTGTAAAAATTATTTTTGTTAGCAGCTTTACACAATTCTACGGGTGAAATCAAACTACAGCTGCTATATTACACACTAAAAAGTCCGAAATGTAAACAAACTATTCGTTAAATAATCGAGCATGTAATTTCGTGAATAATAAGGTGAATAATAAGGTAGGAAGTTTACACAACTTTTTCCATCATAGACTGAAAAAGATCGTTAATTTGATGTTTAAAGGACCACCCTAATCCACATTCATATTGAGATGCGAGTTAAATTTCTCACAGCGGTGACCGTAAATATCCGCACGACTTGCCCTGGAACGCGAGGCCGATATTGGCTTAGGGCTTTTTGGAGTCACGATGGACTGGCTATGCTTGTGGTATCATTATTGTGGCGAGGTCGGCTGAGCCAACTCATAAATATCTGCAGCGAGTTTCGCGAAATGGTTTCAGGTGCGAATGTTTGGCTCCTTCTTTTGCCCAATTGGTAGAAGTAGATGTCGTCACTTCTGGCTGCATCCCCACGCCAATCCCTTATCTCCCTACACTCGTTAACGGGGTGTGAATTATACAGTAATTTATTTATGCGCTCGCAGCTTATTAAGCAGACAAAGGGGAATAAACCCGAAACATTTTTGTTCGCAAACGTAAAATAATGCAGCTTCTAAGGGTTCTTTTGCATTTTATAGACAATTAGAAATAAAATACCATTTGTATTTTTCTGGCCACTGAGCTCCCAAAATGTTTTTGTCATTGAGTGAAGTTTTTATTGCCATATCTTCTAATATATAACTTTATGTTTATGGAGATTTTGATAAACCTTAAAATGAATATAATAATCCCTACAGTCAGGATAAGAATATGGTGGCCCAGCTAGCAAAAACATTGAGTTTGGCTTTTTAGCAAATTTTAAAGTTACAATACATGGGTGTTGCCAAGTATTAAGTTAATAATTTCTGTGGTAAGTGGACGACTAGGATGTTGAAGGATATATCAAGCCCTAACCGCTAAAAAGACTCAAGCGGCATTATTTTTTTTAAATTTTCGTTTTGATGCTGAAAAGTTCCTATAACATCTAGATGCATTTCTGCATCAAAAATAACATTTTGAAAAAAAAAATGTCGTAAATATGTATGCAGATAGAAAAGTTGAACCTATCTAATCGCCCTTCGACTTACCGTTTTCCCCGCACCGTTGCTTCTGTGACTTCTATTATTTATTTGTGAACTTCAGCCAACCATATTCAACTGCCCTTGCCCCGATCAATAAAATACTATGATTTTTTCATACATGATTTGTATTTTTTGTTGTTTTATTTATATCATTTATTTACGTTTATAGACCCTTGATATCCTCAGTGTAATCTCNTTGCTTAAAATGCATCATTTTTTTTTTTTGAAATAATACGTACTCTTTTAATTTATTTAAATGTAGTTATTAGCTTATAATTAACTTTATTAACTTAAATGTAATCATTTCTATGTAATGTATTGGCCTGCTATGCTCTGCCTTTGGGTGCGCTTTGAATTTCTATTTATTTTTTTTTATTCACAGCAAATCCTTTGCTGTGTTTTTGCGCTGCCTTGTTGGCATTTTTTTTTTTTTTTTTGCTTTGTTTTGCGTTCGATTTACATGTGTTTGTAGGTTTGTTTTTAGTATGGGTACGCTGCGGGGCGAAAAGCACCCTTGCATGTAATTATAATTTTTACGACTCCTGCAGATTTTTATTTTGTTTTGCTGATTTTCACATCGATAAGGGTTGATCTTTAACTAAGGAGTGGTGGGTGGGGAGGGGTTGGCTAAATAGCTGGGGGACAACGGAATTATGTTACCCACACACATATGTACATAGATGCATAGGGGAGTAAAGTTCTTTTCGCTTAAACTTAATTTAGTTATATGTATGTACATTAGGGTGGTCGAAAAATGCATGTGAAAAAGTGAAGTCGGAATTTTTATGCTCTCACCCCTAGAATTGTTTTATTTAGAGGTCGAAATTTGCCTTATATTTTATATGGAGGAAAAACCACTTTTCCTAGAAATGCTTGAAAAGCAATATAATTCGATTGATTCCCAATAAGAATACGCAATTTATTTAAAATTTTTTTCATAGTAAGTCCGCCAAAACCCCCAGAAAATGACAGAAAATACATTGGGGGCTAAATAAACTTAAACTCCGACTTTACTTATTTTGGACCAACCTAATGCACATACCTATGTACATATGTGTGCCCTAATTGCAATCTACTTAGTAAATTATCTCCTCCGCCGCTTTAAATATATTTATATATATATATTTTTTTACTTACAAATACATTTAAATATCATACATATTTCTATTTCTCATTTATTCCCGATAATAATAGGCTTACTTCATCTGTTGCACTATAATATATATATTTTACTTATAAATTCTTGTTGTTGCTAACTTTTAAGTTATTTTCTTTTATTTTATTGGGATTTGTTTTTTTTTGTTTTGTTTGGTTTTGGGTTTTCGTGTATGTGTTCTTAGCAGTTAGTTTTCAGTCGCTTATTACTAAATGAATTTGCTCCGCAGTGCTGTCACCCGCTGCCGAGTTCTTTGTGCACATACATATGTACATATTTATGTACCTCCACATGTACATACATAAAATTTAGTACAAGTTTTTGAATTGATTCCCTGTTTGTTAGATTTTTTATTTATGTACTTTTTAGTTGGTCTTCAACTAGTTAAGCTAAATACTATATTTGTTTTTGTTGCTGTGTTTTTGTTTTTGTATTGGATTTTGTTTTCTTTTGAAATAGCTATGCCTTTATGTTGGTGTGAAAGATAGGTGGTTGTGACGCGTCGAGGTTGTTTGGGCTCATACAACAATTTGTAGACTAAGCTATGAGCTCATATTGCATTGCTCTTTTGGGATGCCAGCCAAGGTACGTCCGTTTTCTTGCACTCTCCTCGAAGGAATTTCCACACCTTTTCTTTACACTTCTTCCGCGTATTTTAAGTGGAATTTTTTCAATGTTTTGTTTTCCTTTTGCTAGAATGGAAAGTTTGGTGTTTAAAAATGTTTTTGTTTTTAGGTGCTGTTTTTGGGAAGGATCATCTCCCCAAAAGTAAGGGTTAGATGACTCAGTTATGGATTTTACTGTGTATTGTTTATTAGATTACATACCTATCGGCAGACGCACGTTTGTATATGTACTATATATGTATGTATAAGTAAAAGTGTTGTCTTTTTTTGGTTTCAGTTTTTTGTTAGTTAAATTTATAGGTAACTGACTCCTGCTCTTTCAATTATTGGATCGGGTTGCCAATTATTATCGAATCATAAAAATGAGGAAAAAAGGACAGAACAACAATTTTTCCTAATTGGTACAAGTATGGACTTAATTATTCATACATACATACATGCATATGTGTAGGTAGGTATATCTATGTATGTATGTATGTATTCAATGCTCTTTTTTATTTATGTATCTATGTATGTACACATGCATATGCTATAAGCGTGTATGTATGCATCTAAAAATATGTTAAAATCTAATTTACATTTACAATTACGGCTAAGCTTTTTTTTTTGTTTGTTAAAGGTTAAATACCTGTTTATTTATTTATGTATGTACATATGCAGATTAAGCCAATATTGTTGGGTTTTAAGCGAAAATTTATCGAATCCAAGCAGTGTGCAGTATAGCAAACATACATATACACGTACGAATGTTATGTGTATGTATTTGTAAATGATTTTTGATTTTCCACAAACATATTCATATACATACATACATTCAAAGTGGAAGGCTTAATATTTGTTGTTATTGCACTTCATAGAGTTTTACGGCTGTTGGTCGTTCTGATGAAACAAACCAAATATGTATGTATGTATGTGTGGATTAACAACAGGCTCAAAGCCCTCGGAAAATTTGCATTTACTTTTATCCGAAGCATTTTTCACGATTAACAAATATTGGCAATTTTTCAATTACTTCTAATTAAATTTTTTTTTGTTTGATCAGTTAAAAAAGTAATAAAATGAAAAAAGCGTTTTATGGCTGCGCTCTTGCTTACCAGCTGGCAAGCATTCATTCATACAAATTTACGTACATACGTATGCACATACATATGAACATTAGACTGTCCCTGGCCATAAGAAGAATTTCCATGCGCATAACTTGCCATCGTTTTCATTTAGTTCTAAATAACTAATAAAGTTTTATCGCTGTATGACTAACTCGGTTGAAGTTTTGGTTCACAAATTTTACGGAGATCGCCACAACGTTGACGATATGTGTGAAAATAGAGCTTAATCGTAATAACTGCATCTACATTATTTATTATTTCAAGGATATAGAACGCAGTCTTGTATGCTTTACTTTCGCCACTGGCAATCTTTTTTGTTGCTACTCGCTGACGTCAATGATCCTCTGATCTTTTGATATCACATCAGATTCCGAGATCTTCGTCTTTTCTGACCTGAGAGGTGGCCACAGGTGTCGCATCTAGTGGGTATAATTAAGGGGGTGTGCTCTTGAGAGTGTGGTAAGTTTACTATAGTGGTTTGCTTATATTTAAGCCAAGGAAAAATTTAAGAGGACATACATACTGAAAAAATTTACGGGACACCCTAATGTACATATGCATAATCGTATCGTAAAACAAATTCTTATTTTCTATCAATAGAGATAATCACACAGCGGAAAAAATGCAATTTTTTTTTTTGGAGATTTCTATATTATCTGGCATAATCGTCGCAGTGAACTTTTTTAAAAATGTTTTTTTTTTTGTTTTTTTATTTTTATCTTGTTTTATCACAATGATTTCAGCATAAACAGGATTACGATTTTAGCTAATGAGTAAATTATTACGAATAACGAAAAATATGTACAAAGTAAAAAAATTACAATGAATGCATAGAGGAAAGATTTCAATAAGCCGCGAAATGCGGAATTTACTTATTTTTAGGCTTGCGGAGAAGGTTCCTTTCAGCCAAAAAAGAGGCTTTGGGGCGCGGCGCGACTTCGTTTTTCGCCAATATTCATGTAAGCGTTTACCTATACACTGTTGCACACACACACACACACACATGCTTTTTATGAACACACATACACATATACACATTCATATTTAATAAGTTTACATACATACATATTTATTATATAAGCTTTTACATATTTGAAGTTTTATTTAAGTTTAATTTCTGTAATTAAATTTATTTAATAGGAGAGACTTGGCGTGCTTTTATTGTTGTTATGGTTGTTGTTGTTTTTAATTATTTTTAATGTTCACTTAAATGGCATCAACCAGCTGTTCACTTTACGTATGTAAATACACATTGCGCTATTCATATGTACACACGTGCATATGTCAGTATGTATCAATGTAACTCTATATCTGTGTATTTGCTGGACACTCGTAAGGATATCATCAACAAAAAAGTTTTCGCCACATCAAACGGCAATGACGCTATTACGACGGGGGTAATTTTTAAGTAGTTGTGTTTAGAATTCATGGGCTTGGTTTATTGGGGGGGTTTGGTGTACATATGTATTCTTTTTTCTACACATTTATACATAAATAGATACTCGATGTTATGCACGACGAGTACAAACATACGAGTACATACAAACATACATACCTTCTTGGGTATGTATGTATTTACTATGTAGGCGTGTACCAAACTGTTTTGATTGGTTTTGGTCTACAATTATTGACTATTTATTTTTAATTTGCGTTAGTGCCCCCTTGACTTGCATTCCCTCCGCTCACTTAGATGCTTTTTAATTTCTCTTCAAACTGCTGGCATTTTCAGTGCGAATTCTGGCAGGGTGTGATTGGTTTCCTAGAGTTTATGCAGGTGTGTGCTTAAATACTTATTTATGTTGTTTTCAAGGAGTGTATTTGGCAACATTTTCTTTCTTTTCATTGAGTGTTGGAAAGCTTATTTCTCTAACAAAATCAGCAAAATTTTACAATTAGAATTTAAGCATCTCTTTAAATTTTGTTTGATTATGTAAAAATAAGTTTTTTTTTCAAACTTTGCGGACAGGCAACTGAATTAGCGAAATTAAAAACAAAAGCAATGTTAATCGCACATGTCACCAAACCAATTGAGGGAGACAATTAAGAAAATTTTTCTAAAAATTTTTCAATTCATTCCATTTGATTCGATTTGTTCGTTTACGCGTTTTCCTTGCACAGAAGTGGACGGAAGTTAATTGCCATCTTTGTCAAAACTGGAAGCTAGGTTGGAACCTTTTTAATGCCGAAAAATAAAAGAAAACAAAAACGAAGGCAAGTAAAATAAAATTTAAAAAAATTAAGTTTCATAAGGCAGTGTCAAACGATTGGACATTTGCCAAAAAATTGGCACACATTTCATCCCAATCGCGTGAATTCAAAAACATTTCCGTCCCATTTTTTTTTATTTTGTACCAGTAGCCCGATATAAAAAATGCGCAAAACTGTTCAAGTGTACCAATCGTGTGACACTGCCTTTAGAGCCTCGCCGTAATAATGCCCAAACGTTAATATAGAACATTTTAACCTGTCGACTCTTAACTCATTTTAACTTCTTTTTCCATGGAAGTTTAGTGCGTTAGATGTTTCAGATGACAGCGAAGAAGCATCCGATGATTAAAAATACATTTATATTGGCCCCAAGTTTAGAAAAAGGACCTCGGCACTCACATTCAAGGATACGATTTGTTCACCTTCGATAAATTTTAGTAAAATTTTCTGCGTAATATTATAATATTTTATTTAAAAAACACCAATAATTGGCGGAGTCAAATAGGATGATTTGCATATATGTAGGACTGTCATTATTATTTTTCACCAGAAAGTGGAAATTTTGACCCACAGTAAAAAAAAATTATTTTCGGGTTCACACTGGTCTTAACGTTTGAGCATTCTTTCGTTGAGAGCCTGAAATGCACGTTGTAACTCTTTCTTCGGGTTGCAAATAAAAATCTACAGAAAATATAATTAAATTTAAGTAATTTTTGAAATGAAAATAATTGTTGTTTGGTAATACTGTTTTATTGGTTTCATATTCTTTTATTCATCGTAATTCGCATTTTTTATTTAATGTTAACCTTTTCGTACACTTAAGCAAATAACTAATAATTTATAACAAAAAGCCAATTGGCATAAAAACTGAAGGAAGCTGCAATTGGAAAATCACTGCAAAAACAGCATTAAATTATCGGTTTTTATACAAATTTTATCAAGTAAAAATGTTAAGCATTATACATAAATTCTCTGTTCAATTTAGACATATTTTTTATACTAATTGCTAGCCGATAAATGTTGGAGGAATATTTTCACTTAATTAACTTATTTATGTAAATTTTTTGCATCTTATTATATTTTACAAATCGTTTGTATTTAACAATTGCTTAAGAAAAAAAAAAATTATAATTTTGGACAATTTCGCAATTGATCGCTGAATTCTACCCTCTCTTTTCCCAGCGTTTTTTTCCACTAACTTTCTAATTTATTCTTATTTTTCTTGCTTCTACTACATTTGACCCATAGCTCAACTACATATGCACGTAATGTGCGTGTTCTTGCATGTATTTGTAATTTCATTCGTTTAAACGGCCTGTCGTGGTTTGATCGCGTAGGTATCTAAAATCTATGCCAGTCTCTAAAAGCTCGAGTACCCCAAAAAGCAGCTGCATTTCCTCCCCCATTTGGCGAAGGCGTCGACTGTTCTCTGCTAAATAGGCGACGCTGCTCCCCCGGCCGTCGGGCGCTGCGATCAAATGGGCTGTGTTCTACGTTGTCTGTTCTCTGTTGTCTGTTGCCTGTTGCCTTAGTTAATATTCTTAAATTGGTGTGAATTTTTGATTTCCCATTTTGCTATTATTGTACATAGGTATGTATGTATATGTAACTACTTGTGTCGTTACATAAAGTGTTAGACATAAATTATCTTATCTTATCGCATAACTACATACTTAATATCGATTTATTCACTACTGTACACATACAAAACATATTTTGTTTCTTGCATTTGTTATTTATTATTCCTAGTTTTCCTAGTTGCTCTTCGTCTAAACGAC
>NW_016167607.1:17100-21102 GCF_001687245.7 Rhagoletis zephyria
TTGTGGAATATCTCTCCAAGGAAAACATTACTATTTTAAAATGGCCACCGCAAAGCCCTGACCTCTCTCCAATAGAGAACGCTTGGGCAATACTTAAAATTCGTATTGCTGAAGCAGCGCCTCAAAACTTACGACAGTTGAGAGAATGCATAATTTCAAATTGGAAAAATATTAATCCAGAGGGATGTCGTAAGCTTGTAGACACCATGCCAGATCGACTTGCAAAAATGTCACTGCGAAATGGGGGCCACTGTGGATATTAACTAAGTTGGAAACTTAATTTTTCAAGATTTTTCATAAAAATATTTTAAGTTTCCGGACCCGGCAAAAAAGCTTAAAATTTTTTTTTATTTTTTAGTATTCGTTTTGACAATTTATAATAAACCTGTGAAATAAACAGTATACTTCTTTTTAAAACCAACATATATTAATGCTATTTGTGTTTGAGTTCATATACCCACATTGGAAACTTATTTTTTCCACATACTGTACATTCATTCCAACATGTCTATATATAGTACACTTAGCAACAAAATTTAAATGGTTTGAGTTGGGCTAGGTTATGGCATATACTCAGTTTTACTTTGTGCCTTTTCCTGCGTTTCGGTTTTTTTTGCCCGCCGCTTTACTGCCATGACATTATCTTGACAAATCTTGCCAAGTCAAAAATAAGCGAAAAAAAGCTGTTAACAAAATGGCATGACAAAAAACGTGCAACGAATGCGCAACTTAGTTTGCCAATTTGCAAAAAAAAAGGAAAACAAAAAATATTTAAAAAACTGGAGACGAACAGTAAATCATGACTTGTGTGTGTGCTCGTAAGTAAATAGCTTATATGTTTATTGTTTATTTTAATATACAATATATATTTTTCTACTTTATCAGCGTTGTGTTTATGTTTAAATTTGCGTCGTTTGTGTTTGTGAGTGTAATGTGTATTTGGCTATGTAGTTCGGCGTCGATTGTTGTTTATTTTAATAAATATACTGCTGGATTCATTGCCACTACCAGATGTTTCACATGCTCGCCCATATAGCGCGGGCGATTCAATTGTTTGTATGCGTTTGTGTGTGTGTGTCATTCGTTTACTCATCATATATGTACACACATATGTATGCATAAGTAAATATTATTTTAGTACATATTAAACAAAGTAATTGACTTTTACACAAAATTTACAGTGAAAAGTGCTGTTAATTTCTCTTTTATTTCTTTACCGAGTTTATTATGTTCCAAACCAACAAATTTCCTCCACTCATGTGTGTTGTTGTTTCAAAAGCATTAAAGAACCGATCAAAATTATAGATAAACAAGTAAGGACAATGCTGTCTTCCGCTATGCAGAAGTCTTAAAACCAATGGGAAGATAGCCCACCAGTTTTCCAGCGGAGATTCATGCAATAGAAATTTGTGGCAGAAAATGTCTTAGAAGGGGCACATCATGGAACATTCCATCGGACAGTCAGGCAGGCCCACTAGCCCACAAGTTCTCAGCTAGTATATGATTTCCTCAATGCTCTTGGAGCCAAGAATACAGTTTTACCGGGGCATGAGGGACATGTTGGCAATGAGGAAGCTGACTGCCTAGCGAAACGGAGAGCTATCGAAGTATTTTATGGTCCGGAAACCTTTTGTTAGCCCAAAAAAGCACACATAATAATAATAATAATAGATTGNAGCGGAGGGACCTACAGTTTTACGCCGACTCCGAACGGCGATTGTATTTTTATGAGAAGCTGTTTTTCATGGCAGAAATACACTCGGAGGTTTGCCATTGCCTGCCGAGGGACGACCGCTGTTAAGAAAAACCTTTTTCTAAATTTTTTGCGATGTTGCTTTGACCAGGGCTTGAACCCAGGTGATGGTGAGTGAAAGCGCGCACTGCTTACCACTACACCACAGCGGCCGACAAGCACACATAAAGGGGACCATAAATAACTGGGTAGAAAAAATTTTTCAACAGGCACTGGATGGAATGTAAAAGATGCTTTAAAGGAGCTGCTCAATTTAGGCAGAGGACCTCAAAACTCTCACTGGGTACCGCACGGGACACTGTTCTCTTCGCCATCATCTCAGTAAAATTAATCTCTCAGAAACAAACCTGTCGCTTCGTGAACTGGACGAAAAAACACTAGAACACATTCTCTGGGAATGTGACGCTCTCGCCATTTGAAATTTGGAAAAAACCTTAAAGCACATATATAAGTGATTTTCATTATTATATGATTTCCATATGCAAAGTGATTACATAATTTAATGCTTTTATTTATAGAGTTATAACGCAAAAACCTGTATCTGAACAATCAGTGGTATAGGATACACATTTATCTTATACAGCACTGATCTTGGCGGTATTCTCAGAAGACTATGTGCGATTGTTTAGAAAATAGCTCACAATATTGCACGGTTATAGCCGTAAAAGAACAAGCTTTTAAGTAAACCCCCATATCTGAACAATCAGCTATGTGGAGACATTGTTACTGTAAGCTTTCTGTGATGATGAGTGAAAAGAGTGCCAAATTTCATGTTCCTAACTGCATAAACCGAGGAATTATAAGAAGAAAAATCAGAGCCATCAGTTTAATGGTGGATAGCAGCTATATGTTATAGTGGTCCGATTTTGCCGTTTCCGACAAATGATTAAAACATTATAAAAATACACCCGCTTACCAAATTTCAGTTGGATATTTCGAAAACTGAGGGGCTAGATTACGTTCAAATAGACAGACAGGCGGACGGACGCACATGGCTAAATCGACTCAGCACGAAGTACTAAACCTTTTGGTATACATTTTTATGGACGTACCTCTTCTTCTGGTACTTAAAAACACCGGATCAAAGTTGTAATACCCCCCTCTATTTCAACAGTCACAAAAAACTTAGCTCATCACTGTTGATTTCTAGCGCGCCGCAAAATGTGCCAAATGTGTGTGTGTGATTTTAGGTGCAAGAAAAAACGCAAAAACTTAAAAATGCTTGTTGTAGCGGCATATTTGTTGCAGCAGTAAACTTTGAGGCGCAGTAGAAATCACAGCAGGGATGAGCTAAGCTTTGTGACTTTGCAAGAATACAGCTGACCATTTCGTGTTCATAAAAACAGTATTCGCGTAGACCTACTCGCAGAAGTATTGAAACTTACGGTTTATTCTGAAGCTTAATCTTCTTACTTATACTTATTTTTATCCTAATCGTTGTCTTTACCTTTATATGTTTAAGTATCTCTATCTCTATCTCTATCTCAATCTTTACCCCCTTCTTTATCTTTTTTTATGACTATGTTTATCATTTTCTCCCTTTTTTTGTTGATCTTCATCTTCCATTTTATCGCCATCTTCATCTTCACGTCCATTTTCATCATTTTCACCTTAAAGTCAATCTTAATTTTTGTCGTTGCCTTCTTTGTTATCTTTAACTGGGTCTTTGCCTCTTTCTATGTCTTTATCTTTGTTGTTCGCCTTATATACTGGCAAACATTCACGTGGGGTTTTCTATTATGGGTATTACATATTTGAATGAAAAAGAGTTACTATGGCTGGCTCACTTTCAAGATCAACATCTAGACCAGCACCTAGACTGCAGTCATCCATATAATATCTGGAAATGTTTGGTGGTCCAAAGTGAGAAGTTCTAAAAAAAAAAGGCCTTTTTTATCCGAATGATTCCTACTTCAATGAGGTATGTAAGCTCGTGCTTTACAAATCTGTTGGTTCATTGGCGGCAGCGTTGCTTGAACATAGCGCCATTGGAACGCTTGAGACCTGCTCAAGAAGAGATTAAAATCCCACTATGTTCTATGGCATGCAACAGAGCTCACATTTGTAGAGGTAGTGGAGGTTTTACTCATCCAGCGCTTCTAAATCGTGGCACTAATTGAATTTTTGCGCTCTTCCCGATAATCGAGAACAAAATAAAATCTATGAAGAGCGTATCCAATCGGTCGTTTGCTAACTGAAATCTATCGGTTTTTAATACCTCTTTGTAGAAGCACTGCCTAATTAATTTG
>NW_016167609.1:0-21086 GCF_001687245.7 Rhagoletis zephyria
TTAGATGAGGCGACTCACTCTCGACTATCTGCAACATATTAAGGCTGCC
The DNA here is from genome assembly GCF_001687245.7 of Rhagoletis zephyria. Classification (NCBI taxonomy): domain Eukaryota; kingdom Metazoa; phylum Arthropoda; class Insecta; order Diptera; family Tephritidae; genus Rhagoletis; species Rhagoletis zephyria. The sequence continues at coordinate 50 of NW_016167609.1, forward strand.
ATTTGATATACGCACTAGGTATGCAAAGGCCCCTCAACCCGGAGTTCAGTGCCAGTCCTTCTACAGCTTAAAGTAGGAAGGCGAAAACGTTGGTCTAGCAGTGAATAAGGAAGAGGGCAAGTGTCTCTGGAAACAAGCAAAAATGTCTTCAAGTATTGGGACACAATTCGCTGTAAACTTTATGAAATTTGAAGTAAGACGACTTTGGCGTACCTTGGGTCCAGCATCAACACGTCCAGTAGTCTCGTGTACAGATCAAGCACAGCAGACAATCTAAAATCACGAGCTTCTCTTGACGTTATTTTCTAAGGCGCTGTAAATTTTCGAAAAGGACGTGTCGAACAAAGTTGAGAATGCTTGGTCCGGGCTTCCGAGTGAAGAATACTCCATTGTTAGAGATATCTATTGAGAATTACAGTAAGGAACAAATTCTAATAAGATAAAGTTGCTTTGATCATCTTCGTGTTGCAGAAAGCGTAGACGTTAGTCTTTCTTCAAAGACTCCCCTTATAGATCCAAAGCCAGACGACAATATTCAAGCGGGCCCAAAGAAGTACCAACTATCGGTCGACGCCTGTATTTTTATGCTTACTTAGGCGCTTGCTCTCTGCGTGTTGCTGTTATTTTGTGAGCTTATCTGCTGTTGTTGTTACTATTGTTATTTTCACAAGCCAATTGCACGATTTTCATGTACCTACTTTTCGAGCGATTTGCCTGCCGCGAATGATTATTTCCGAGACGTCAAGACTCGTAAATGGGGGTAAGCATATTGGTTGTGTAAATATATTTGCACTAGTATGTGTGTGGTTGCGCGACCACAATTGATAAGAAAATAGCGCCGTGCCTGTTGGCGCCGACAGCGCCGCTGCGAAAGACCTGCTGCTGCCACAGCCAACCGCCGCCGATGACATTTTTCGTTTTATGTTATTTATTTTCGATTTGAATGCATTATTTTGTATAACATTTATTTATTTGTTTTTGTACTTAATTTTTATTTATTTTTTATTGCTGTAATTGTTTTTTTTTTGCTATCGTGGGCATGTAGTTTAGTCAAATTTGTTTTAAATTGTTCACAGCAATATAAACAGTTGCTGCAACAACCGCAATAGCAACAACAACAAATTGTGTGCATGCAGTCACACGCAAAAAAATTGCTGTGGTTGCGAATCTCGAAATCATGTTGCATGCAGCAGGTTGCACTTGTAGATCGCGGATTGTCGATCACCGCTGTTTACAGATCGTGATTTTACGATAACATTTTTTTTTTATGTAAAATGTGTTTTAATTTTGTTGATTGGTTTGCATTTTTCTTCTAAGTGCACTCTTACGTGACAGGAGTTTTTTGGAACGTTCAAAAATATGTAGGTACTTGCAAATCAATAACCCAACTTGTTCTTTCCATTGCAAATATATTTCGAAATATCAACAAATATTGCGTCGATCGTTCTGGTTAATCGAAAGATTTCTCTGAGAACAACTTTGCTTTTTGTCAGTTTTGCAGGTTTTATGTAGAAAAGTTGAGGAACACAAATGATATTTTCTCGATCAATGCCAAAAGCTCATAAGAAGCGAGCTTCAAGTATCATATAGGTAAAGCTCAATGAAGACATGCATGCAAGAGCTTTGCCCATACACGTAAACCAGAATACAGTTGCCGAACGTGATCGATCGTGTTTGGATATGATTTTATTACATTTGCCAAACAGTCGGCGAGATTCTTCTCAATTTGGCTGAAGGTAAAAAATAATCAACCTATCCGTCTTAGTTATGTGATGATACCAGGTTAAGAGAAGGCGTAGAGGTGGCTTCGTCTCATGCTGTTAAAACTGGCTTTGCAATCGAAAAAAAAATATATTCATATTACAAACCGTGCAGATTTTGTCAATGCTGGCTTTTCCTGATCAAAAACTACGCTGATAGTTTTCAATCAGTTGATTCATGAAAGGTTTTAGAGCACTCATGGGCACTGCCTTGCCCGAGGGCAAAGCTCTTTTAAGCTTTCTATACATTTTGTATACGCGAGAGCAGAGTAAAAGCTCTCTCTGCCCATCGCTGTTTTAGAGTTTTACACAGCCGGATCGCTCTCCTTGTAGATCAGTGATGCTCAAAGAGAGCTTTAACTCTATACGCGCCCATATAAAATCTACAGAAAGCTTTATTGCTAGAGCTATTTTCAACTCTTTTTGGTCGAGTGAGAGACGAACCTATCCATAGGTACTTCTTCTTCATCAAAAACTATACCTGCGTCACAGCTCGACAGGTTTGAGAAATTTCTCCTCTATATCGTTGGTGTACTCTGAACGTCTGTTACACGATCTCCGTCTGCGTCTCTACAGAAACTACCGTACTGCCTGCCAAGATCTGAAGCTCCTCTCACTAACGACTTTCTGACTTTCCATTTTAATTCGTAGAAGGACTTCTTTCTTTTCGCCCTGCTGGTTGCACGTTCGTTCGAAACTCTCGTCATGTCAGCTGCTCGGCGTGGGTGGTATTGACTAACCATCTCTTCTGCAGCGGTACGAAATTAATGGGAGATGAAACCCCACTTTTTATTTACATATGTATGTCCAAGCGATGAAGAAACTCTTCATTATGCAAAATTGAGAATCGATCGGCTATCCATCCGAACTGTAGCTTTTCGTCGCTGAATTTTTGTCGCGTTGCCACAACGTACGAATATGAGTCGATGTTAGCTTTTTTGGCTAAACACCATGTGCGGTGCCGCGGCGAAGTCGGCCAACAACTTTCCGTTATAGGAGATATTGACATGAATGCTTAGCTTTCCAACTGTTACACCAAATATGTCTTCTCTGCGCACCTTAGGCTTTTCCCAGGCGCTTATAGGAACGTTTCTTGGTATCATTGTCCTTGTCGCTGTTGGTTGGTTGGCAGAAGCGTCGCCTGAGCATTTGCTAAGGACCAAATTAGTGCTGAGGGCACCAAATTGCTATGCTCTCTCTGGAGTCTCTCATCAAACGACTTGGATTTATCGATGAATTTATTTATGTTGTCTAGATGAAGAAGCTTCCCAGTGTGCCATGCCTTTTGCGCAAAGATAGGTTCCACGTTTCTTTACTCGTGGAAGTTAGCATGACTACCCAATGAACATTTGGATTGGAGGTGAAGGGGAGGTCCAATATAAATTCCAAGGTCCAATGTTGATTTTCCCCTCAACATTGGAAAACCAACACATTCTCCAACAAAAAGGCACATTTTTTATATGCAAAATAATCAGAGTTCTTCACTTGCGAAAAGCTTGGATATCAATTTGGAGATAAATGCTGTTTATCCACTTGAAAATCAAAAAATTCTCAAATATTGGAAAAAAGTTGGGAGAATGTTTGCTTTGCGCATATTAGGTATATAGTTTTTCGACCTCTATAGAAGTTCCTTTGTCTCTGGTTTGCCATGATCGGGCCATATATTCCACGCAGTTTTGCAAGTTTAAGGTTTTTCCAATGTATATTAGCCCATTTGTGCAATCGCTGTATGCGTTCAGGTGTGTTCTAGAGCCAAGCTTCTACTGCATTTTATTTCCTGTAAACTTTCCGCTTTTAAAAGAAGCTGAATCATAAGTTTGCAAAACTCTGACCATTTAATGCAAATAAACAAAAGTTAGGAGTTGAGTACAGAAGGCAAATAGCTTCACATGAAAAAGACGAGCTTATAGTCACATTTTTAAACATATTTTTTTCACAATTTAAGAAATTATTGACGTTTTAATTTTAAGCCACTCACCGCTCAGCCGCTCGCCGCTTTACCGCTTATTGCGTAGCCTCGGCCTAAAGCCCTGATTAACATAACTTAGAGGCTGTCACTTAAAAATTCTCCTAAATGGATATTGCTTATATTTGGACAGGCGACACTAAACGTTACTTAATACCACTTCGAAGTCTGTTTAATTTTGATTTTTTTAAGTTCTAAGTTACGTAAAGTTGAGTTGCCATAATCAGACTTTAAGACTGCCTACAATTGTTGATATCTTAATGTATGTATATTCTATAAACTGTCAACTGTTGTAAGAACTTTCATCCGTAATGCATGTATGTATGTAGTATGTATGTTTGTAGATTTGTTTGCACTTCTATGCACATACATACGGGTACATACTATGTCTACCATGTCAGCAAGCAAACCGTGAGGGAGTACACGGCTTTGAAACCTTAATTGCATTTTAGTGCTTTCCAGACAGTAGTCGCCTTTCAGGCTTTCTCTCTCTATCTCTCACCACTACTCCACTTGAAAACTAAACATTGTCGTTCAATTTTGTGAAGCGCCGGCAATGTTTGTGCGTTCAAAGATATTCGCAATTAACTGCGAATATCAAAATTGACTTTACCAAGCAGACAATAGGCACTTACAAACATATTGAAATGTACAACGATTCATCAAACATACACATACATACACACAAGCCGTGCAAGACATACACATACATACCTATGTGCGATAATCCTTTGCCCGTTGATATTGAGCAAAAGTCGAAAGCAAACAAGTGTTGCATTGCAGTTGGTATGTTGCTGCGGCGGGCGGACGAGAGTCTTGTTGCGCTGAGTTAAAATGCAGTAGTAGAATGCTGCGATGAAGCAGTTAAAAAGGTTGATACATGTCGTTTAATTGCACATTTGATGCACAACGAAAAGCGACAATATTGCCAATTTTATCAAACAACTGACGCACTCTTGTTGCCCACTTAACTTCCCATCACTTAATGCGACTCTATGTACATATGTACATACATACACTCCTTTCTATTCAATTCACTTCAATTCAGTTCAGCTTAAAGAAACATACTTGTCACATTGTTACTAGAATATTGTTGTTGCTTCAGATGTTTATGTCGCTATGCGGCAACCTCTGCTATTCGGCAAATCAGAAAGTCTCGCATAGATTTCACTGGATACGCGCGCATGGTACCTACATAAAGTAATCGATCGAAAGCCGTCAGCTGTCGCGCGGTCGCGATTAAAGTGTAACAGTAACGTTATAGGCACAGTGTTCAGAGAATAAAAAAATGTGCTTAGATTTAAGGAACTGAGAAGTGTGAAAAAGAATAGACAATTTGGATGTGATTGCGGATTAGAAGTTGAGATAAACTGCTTTTTTACAAGAAAGTTCCATGCGTGACTGTGACCTGATAGCTTATTGGATGTAACTAGAAGAGATTTAATAGCAGACTTGCGAAAGTATGGCAGCTCAGGCGTAGCTGATGAGGTGCCTTCGTTTTGTCTACGATCCCAGTATTAGGTTATGTTAAATTTCTTCCAGCATAAGATCCCAGCAGCAACGATAGTTTCACTGATCGCTTCAATGCAATTTTGGCTGGAAAAGCTTTGTAATCGGACTAAACTCTCACTTTGGAAATACAAATAGATCCGGTTCAGGGCGCTAGCTCGGCCGCCCGTCATAGACTCGTAGTACGCTTTCCGGTGTACCGAGCAGACATCTTTAACATTGAAAAGGGGTCTTCAAAGCTGAGATATTGAACTCATAAAAGGCGAATAGTGTAGTACAGAAACGCAGGGTTTCATTTCTTTCTCTGACAACTGACTCCAACTGGAAATGCCAAGTCCTTCTCCGCCTGGTCTTTCCAGTGCAGTGGAGGTCTCCCTGTTCCTCTTCGAACGACATGGCCAAACTAGCTGAGCCGCTGTATTTCACTTCGCTGCACTATGTCAATGTCGTTGTTAATGCTAGTCCCGAAGTAAACAAAATTCTCTTCTTCTTCTTTAACCGCCTAATCGATTTTGGCCGAGTCCAAAACAGCACGCCAGTCATTTGTCTTCTGTGCTAACTGACGCCAATTGGAAATGCCAAGTGAAGCCAAGTCCTTCTCCACCTGGTCTTTCCAACGCAGAGGAGGCCTTCTTCCTCTTCCTCTGTTACCAGCATCGCGGCCCGCGTTGAATATTTTTAGAGCAGGAGCGTTTCTGTCCATTCTAACGACATAGCCAAGCCAGCGGAGCCGCTGAATTTTAATTCGCTGCACTATGTCTATATCGTTGTAAAGCTCATACAGCTCATCGTTAAATCGTCTGCGATATTCGCCATCACCAACGCGTAAAGGTCCGTAAATCTTTCGCAGAATCTTTCTCTCGAAAACTCCAAGAGCCGCCTCATCAGATGCTTTCATTGTCCATGCTTCCGCGCCATACACCAGCACAGGCATGATGAGTGACTTATAGAGTGTGATCTTTGTACGACGAGAGAGGACTTTACTTCTCAATTGCCTACTCAGCCCAAAGTAGCACTTGTTGGCAAGAGTGATTCTCCGTTGGATTTCAAGGCTGACATTATTATTGGTGTTAATGCTGGTTCTCAAATAAACGAAGTCGTCTACTTTTCCAAACTTGTAACTGTCAAAACAATTTTCTCTACTTTCTCGAAATAATCAGCATTGACGTGTGTGCTGAGGCGCCAAATGCGCTGACTGTATGTTTGATACCAGGAGATACTTCGTCTTGTCCTCGTTTACCACCAAACCCATCACTTTGCCCCCTTATCCAACCAAAAACAGGCAGAACAGACTTCACGGTTTTGGTTACCGATGATGTCGATGTCATCGCCATAGGCCAGCAATTGCATCCACGCTCTTGTAGTAAATTGTTGCTCAGCAGTTCAGTTCTACGGCTCTTATTATCTTCTCCAACATCAGATTAAAGTAATCGCATGAAAGGGAGTCTGAAACTCCATTTGGTAGCAAATGTCTGGCAGAGGTCTTTTCTAATTATGAAGGAACTTTTGGTATTGCTCAACATCATTTTCAACAGTCGTATCAGTTTCGCGTAGATATCAAATTCAGATATCGCGGCATATATACCACTCCTTTTAGTGCTGTCGAAAGCCACCTTCATAGGGTCCAATCTTGATCTTACAACCGATGCTTAAAAGGCTGATCCCTTGGCAGTTGGCGCGTTTGGCGATGTTGCCTTTCTTCTGAATTGGGTAGAGCACACTTTAATTACCGTCGTCGGGCTTGCGTTCATCTGACCATATTCTGCATAAGAGTTGATGTATGCACCTTATCAACTAGTCGCCGGTGTACTCGAATAGCTCGTCTGGTAGCCCGTTAGCTCCAGCAGCCTTGTTGTTTGTCAGCAGCATAATTACTATTCATACTTCGTCGTAATCAGGCCGAGCGATATCGACTCCATCGGCATCGACTGCTGCTGCCATTCAATAGGGTTGGAAAAAAGTTCTCTCTATCGCCGTCGGGGCGTGGGCGCAAATGAACGAGATGTTGAAAAATCTTGCTTTGATGCGAATTGTGGTGACTGGCGTACGGGGTGAACGGCAGTACTCGATGATGGAGTCTCTCTCCCACCACAAATCTAACACCAACGCTGCGCTCCTTTACGAGGCAACTGTAGTAGAAGTCGCAAGGTTGATTGTCTTGCCCTTACCATTGCATTTCTCGGATTTCCGTGATCAAAATTGGGGTCCGATCCAAGGCTTTGCTATTCAGTGTGCCTTCAGATCTGGAAAATCCACCATTAACCAGATTTAAAACTTCGTAATTTTATGGGGAAGATAAGCAAATCGACACACACTAACTTTTTCTGATTTCTTATTCAGTTCTGGCAGCCGACGTGACGGTTCGTATGAGTAATAATGGTTTGTTGAAAAGATCCATCGACTCTATGCTTATGTGTAGAATCGAAAGAGCGTCCCCGGATGAATTGGAACTGTCGTAACTTAGCGAAGAAGAGATGCAATTGGAGCAGGTTTTTGGTCTCTGTTAAAACCGAGATGTGTAGCATATAAGAAAAAGCAAAAACAATTTTCAGCAATTTTTATGTTTTTCAGGAAACGCAATGTCTCTTTGGAACTACTGACCAGGATCGAAAATAGCGCGAGTTGATTTAAGCAGATTCAAGATGATAACGGTGCGTTATATAAATTCCAGCGATTCGAACGATAAGTCAGTTTTACTACCGAAATTAAAAGTCCATTTAAAACCAATTTCAAATTCTAGCATTCTAACACTCGAGCTACACTGTGTGCGTCTGTCTATCGCATTTGTGGCATTTGCAACATTAGGAACATAACAATTTGCGCGCCTGTCAATGCCGCAACGACAACATTACACGCAATTGTTTCAATGTTGATGTCAAGTGCGTTGTTGTCGTCGTCATAGTCATCGTCATCGTCCTCGGCGTCGTCATCATCAACATCAGCATCAGCATCAGCATGAAGAACAACAGCATGGAAAGTTGTTGTGTTGCTGCACTATCGAGCAATGCAAGTTGCAATTGCGTTTGTCACAAAGTGAACATTTTGCATTATTCAGCAGCCGGATAATGGGTGCCATGAATTGTGCGGCCGACGACAACGGCCTCCACCGGTGCTCTGGAGCGCCGCCTGCCAGTTCGCCAGCTTTTGTGATTGTTCACAACTAAGCAACAGTAACTTGCCACACCATTGATGCGCTATTGTGTCATTGATGCGTTGTTGCCAATGAATGTATGTACATATGTAGATGTGTGTGTGTGTAGGACGGTGTACAGTGTTGCTGATGGGGTGACGGATTTTAGTGCTGTCCAATTTTGTTTGTTTTTTTATTTTGTTTTGTTTTTGTTATTTGTGTTAGCCTGTGGTTGTCTCCCGCCCATTGTTGCTGTGAGGCGCTTAGATCAATTGGCGCCGCCGCCATCGCCAGTAGCGTGGTTCTTGCTGCTGCTGCTACTCTTCTTCTTCTCTTAGTGACGCATTGCATGCAAACAATTCCCATATGGCTTTTTCTGCTGGTGGCGGTCACATGCTGACATTTGTGTAACATCGGTGCGTAGATACCCTGCAGGGTAAGCTACTAGTTGTGAACTTGAATTCTACCAGTTTGCGTTTCAGTCCAACTATTAGTTCACGTTCTATCCTTTTTCAATGCTAGCGACTGGTATTTTTAATATTGCATTGTCCTACGAGATGTCAATTGTCAGGCTATGTATCAGCATCTACTAGTAGAAATACTAGTAGCATCATACCAGTTGATGAGATAGTCTGCCAATTCATCCCCGTGAAAAGCATAAGTATGCCTTTTTGCTCGCTTCGCTCCAACAGTGGCAAGGGCCACGGAGCAAAGCACTCGCGTGGTATGCCTGAGATCCCAGGTTCAAGTCCTGGTGCAGGGAAATTTTAAAAATTTTTTTTTTTATTAATTTATTTTTTTAATTTATTAATTTTTTAAAATTTTTTTTTATTTAGAGTTTTAATTATAATTTTTAAATTTATTAAAAAAAAATATTTTTTTTTATTTCTTTTTTTTATGGCACAAGCATTTCTTGCGATATGTATTTTTTCTGCAATGCCAGTAGATTTTAAAATTTGTTATTTACATTTGAATTTAAATAATTATTTTTACTTACATTGATTTAATTTTAAAAATCTTAACTACCTCCAAGCGGCCTCGAACCTGCGATCTGAGAACCAAAACCAGTAGTCTTCACGTGACGCCACAGCCGATATTTGTAAGAAAAGGCAGATGTCGCTGAACGCTTAAGTTCTTCGAAATTGTCGAACTGGTAGGCACATACTAGTTAACCAACTAGTATTTTTTCTAACGGGTTTGGCTTTTCACTGCAGGGTATGTGCTATGCGTGTTTATGCGTCAATAAATGTCGAATGGCCAGCGCTTGGGTCATTTGACCCGGCATTGTATGTTCGATTTTCGCATAGCAATTAAATTCTGTTGCTCATGGCATGGAGTTGGTATGTTATTCTATGGCTTTTGTTGTTGTTTTGGTTTTCATTTTGCGCAATTTCACATTTCACCAATTGTCAGCAACAATTTAGAAGCAATTTTTGTTAGATTGTTCCAAAGCTTTTACATAAATGCCTACAAAGCATATTAAACATATCGACTATTAATGAAGAAAGACTAAAAAAAAATCATCTAATGGAATTCCATTTCGTATTATGTAGGTCCGTTACAAATCCATGAATGAGTTAGAATTTTTCATTCACCTTGGTATTCAATGTGGCACAGAAAAGCAATAAGGCATTCGCAATGACATTTCTGTTCCCATTGTTTCAGCGAACAAATTTTATGAAAAGCCAATGAGTGGTCTTCCTCTAAGCCTCCCTGACAGGGTGAAGTACTTGGGCTTGATCCTTGACAGTAAGCCTAACATGGAGGTAAGAGTCAAGAAGGCTACAGTAGTATTGTATTGTTGTAGAGGGGCCGTTGGCAAGCGCTGGCACCTCTCGCCGAACGCACTTGACAAGGCATACATCGTCAAGTAGCTGGAGAAGGTGCAAAGAACCGCCTTAATTGGGCGCTTCGAACCACACCAAGCAAGTCTAGATTGAAGCCTTAAGAACCTTCAAAGGGCTTAAAATACGCAGATTTTTTGGGTTGAGATAGAGGAAAAATCTGAGGAAAATCGTTTGCAACATGCAGATCTGTCCGCACACTTCTCAGGGTGTACTAGGACAAGAAGCACAGTCACATCTTATTTAGTTTCTTCATAAACTCGGATAAAATCATAGACCAAGCCAAAGTAGAATAGACTGTCAAGGTCTTAAAACATAACATAAAAGCTATTGGTTTTTGGTGACACATTACCCGACGAGCTTCAAGAAGCATCTAACTTTTTAGTTCTATTTAGCTTTGGCTTTTATGGGATCCTCATCAATGGAGATCGGACTCAACACCAATTCATCATAGACCATTATAGCTATCGTTACGAATAAATGATGTTACAGTGGCCCTGTGGATGAAGTCAAATATCAAGGTCTTATTTTGGACAGGAAATTCGCCAGACAAACAAATGGTGCGGAAGGCCTAACTGACCTACTCGCTTGTAAGTCTCTCACTGGTACAAAAATGTGCACTTAAATTAAGGATAGTGATTTGGGTGTTAACTGAGTGAATCGTCCAATTATGTTCTACGCAGTTAACGTTTGGTGGATGTACTTGGACAATTTTCGATACATCCTGTAAGGACTCTACTCTTCGCGTTTTTCAGGAGAGTTAACAGCCAGCTGTTTTCTTTGATAACCAGGCCAATATGAAAACCTTGCAGTATTGCAGAACCTCATCTTAAACCATAATCGAATGAAGATTTAGCCTTAAAAATCCCGCAACAAGTATAGTACTGGTGTGAGAAGGGCACCAGGCCAAAGAGGCATATTGTGGCAATTGCGAAGCAAAAGAAATCTCTTTCTGTCATAAATTCTCCTAAGATACGCGATAATACCGCCATCTGTAAATTATGGCCTACAGCTTGCGGAACGACCAACTTTTAGACTAGCTTAACACATTTGGTCCCGTTTTGATAATGAGCGGACCACGGTTCGTCCTCTCTTGGAATGCCCTCGACTAAGGCTGGCTGTGAAAGTCTGCCTACTAGGGTTGGGACTATCCGAATATTCGGATATCTGTTCGGATTTTATTTTGTACGGCTAAAATCTGGATATCGAATATCTGGGTAATATCTGTTCGTTTCCGAATATACTAAACAGCGTTTGAACGGATTTGTATAAGTGTTCGAAAAATTATTATTTTTGTATTAAAAAATCGCGATATCAGGTTAATATCGGTTCATTTTCTTATACGGATTTCTGTTTAATATCCGTTAATTTTGTAATTTAGATATTCGAATTTTTTAATCAGGTATTCGAATATTCGGATTAACCGGTTCTTGAAAAAAATCGAATAGATCTCGCAGTCCTACTGGCCACTACTTAATGGGAATGCATGCTAGAAAAATAGAATTTCTGGTATTGTAGGTATAACGAGGAATCGAATAAAGGCGAGCCTTTCCTACACTTCCAACTTCTATCAGTCATAGGTTTGACGATAAGTCTGCGATTTATAAATGCTTTAAAAACCTTTCCTATTGACGAATTTTTTGCTGTGTACGTGTACGGTCGGGGCTCAGCGAATAAAGGCCTAACGAACTAACGCCTAAAAAAAAAATGAAATATTGCCTAAATATTTCATATAGGAATTAGGCGGTTGTTCATAATGAAAGAATATCTAACATTTTAGGCATTTCTTCATTAAAATTGTTAGGTGCTTCGTCATAATGAAAGAAAGCCTAACAATCAAAAATGAAGAAACGCCTAATTAGGTATTTATTCATTTTTGATTGTTTGCCTTTTACGGAATGTTTACAAGGTGGTGTTTGCATTTTGTAAAAGGCAAAACTAATACCTTCATTTTAACATTTGTAAAAGGGAATTTACCTTTCGCAACCATTGCTTTTCATAATAAATCATGAATGGTGTAAATAATTCTTGCATATTTGTATTCATCAATGGTTTTCGGAAAAAATAAAATTTGTGTTGACCTAGAACCAGATGAAGACATATTTGAAACCAATGGACTTCCTTATGACAGTGATAACGAGGATGATGATGATAGCGAGGATGAAAATAATGATGGCGACGAGACTGTTGATGCAAACATAGCAAATAATTATTTTGGCGAAAGTAATAGTGCGATGTGTGTTGTGTTTGGTTTCAAAGCCAAATATATTATTTTTGCCATGTCGGCATTTAAAAATTTGCTCGAACTGTCATAATGAGCTAAAAGTTAGCGCAGCTGAAAACTTTCTGAAATGCCCTCTATGTAGAGCTATAGTTGTTGAAAATTTAACTGTATTTACATAACTTATAGTTCAATATAATTTAAAAATACGTTTTTTTTCCTTCCAAAATATATTTTCTTAAAGTTCTAAGAATTTTAATTCGGATTGTTAGGCCTTCTTTCATTGGGCGTTATTTCATAATGAAAGAAACCCTAACAATTAAGAATTTCTTTCATTTTTAAAATTAGGCTTTCCTTCATTTTTAAAGTTAGACGTTCTTTCACTTTCTTGTTAGGCGTTCTTTTTTAGGCATTCTTTCATTTCGAAAAATTAGGCGTTAGTTCGTTAGGCCTTTATTCGCTGAGCCTACGGTCGGCATCAATTGCCATCCAAAACAAAATGAGGATAGCCACTACAACCTAAACATGTGTACTTCTTATTTTTCTTAACAATGTACTTCCTATCCTTAAAAACTAGATTTGGAAATGTATAAAGAATTTTTCCAAAAAAAATGTCTTGCAAAAAATGGCACGAAAATACTCTCACGTGTATGGCAAAAGCAATTAGCGAGATTAGTTGAAAGCACAATCAAAAAACGAGAAAATATTTTGCGCTGTTTTAAAACAATACAGCAAGAAAATCAAAAAAATATCAGCTCGCCATTTTGATGAAGGTACGTCGCTCTATAGTAATTTTATTGCAAGAATTGACTTTTATACAACAGGGATATACATATACACTGCCGAAACAAAGTATTGTCACAGAAAATAAATTATAGTAAAAAAATACATGTACGGAGTTAGTCAAAAATCGCATTGATTTTTGAGATTTTTTTTTGTTTAAGGTGTTTTGCATTTTTTCGATATAAATTATTTTGGAAAAAAATTTTGGTATGGAAGAGACTGCGTACAAAAAATTGACAAACATCAACGGTAATTCCTAGCTATTGGGCTACAAATCTGCATACTCAAAAAAATTCAAAAAAATCTGAATCTAAAAAATCTAAAAAAAGTTGAAAATTTGAATGAAAATTTGCTAATTTTTTGCGAGTTTTGCACAAAGTTTATGAATTATATTTTTATGTTTTTTGTTGTAGAATGAAACATATTTTTGTACAAAATTGGCGGAAAAATATTTGAAAAAAAATTATTGCATATTTTGTGAAAAATTTGCTGTGCCAATACTTTGTGCCGGCAGTGTATATAAAAGTAGCATTACCATATATTTTTAATACTGCGCATTATTTTTATTTTTTCCATTCGCTACATACTACTTACTTAGTATGTTTGTGCCATTTATCATTCACGTTTTCATTGGTGCTTGCAGCCGTTTTTTGTTTTTAAAGCACCAATTTATCACATTAATTACAAATTACAGATTTATTAGGCATTGTAAAGTTGTAGGATTCAACACGGTTGTTCCGTGCACTTGGCAATTGTGCGTCCACACAAACTTGTGGAGCCGCATACACCACCCCTCTCCTTAAACCTACAATATACCAATACTAAGCAACCATCGACGGGTAACTGGCAACCAGCATCAACCATCCATTCTCCCTTCGTTTGTGACGACTGCAAGATGTACCTACCGGCTTCGTCCTGTTCCAACATTCTTCACTTGCTGTTCATAAAACCTCTGCCGTGTTTTTAATGGCTTCACCGGCACATGTTGCACGTTGCTGCTACTATTTAGTAGATACCACTTGTGAACTCACACACACACCTGTTGTTTTTGTTACATAGGCAACGTATGTAGCTAAAAAATATTAATGGCATTTGTAATTTGCAGTATTGTAATTAATTAATTTTTCTTTCCTCATGTTTATGTTTCTCGTTGTTGTTTGTATTTTTTTGAATCTTATTTTGCGTTGGTACTATGTCGTTTTTGAATTGTTTTAATTGGTTTTAAAACACGGCAATTGTGGCACGCTCTGCTCCAATTCGTTGCACGTTCTACAAAAACACAAACTTGCCACACACATAAGAGAGCTTTTGTTGTTGGAATCGTCACTTATGTACACAAATATGTATGTATGTACATATGTAATTTCTTATTGGCTATGCTATGCTGAGCCTGGGGTTCGTTCTCATGTTATTGCTTTTAATTTATTTGGCAAAGTTTCCTAATTTGTGTTGTCACCAATCGTAAAATACATCTGCATGGGCAAGTTAATGTTTTAAACTTTCGTAATGAATGGTCCATGAAATATTTGCAAATAATTAATGGAAAGGCGTATTTACTCGTGTTAGGAATGCAAATTAATGAGTACATACATACATATAACAGGTATGAGGCGAGAGAAGTAAGAGAACGAACAAAAGGACGGATTTGTATAGTTGCTTCTGGAAAATCCGATTGAATTGTGGAAAAAGTGAGCTGTCGGAATGACCCCTAAATATAGTTTAAAAATAAAACTGGAGCGATCATACCTAATGTGACCAACTATTTCATAGCTCAAAGAAGTACTTGTTAGGTTGGATTAGGTTAACGCCGCGAGCCGATTAGCAAATTTCGAATGCGCTTAATTTCGATCCCTGAGATCTCAGTGTGGGTTCAGAGGTGCGAGCCAAAATGCTTCCATCTTAGCCTCGCGAAGGTTGGACAGTCTAAAAGAAAGTGTGAAGATGATTCTACTTCAAGCAAAACGTATTTTAAAGTGCCCTATAAAAACATTTGCTGCAGCATAGAAACGTCTTCTTTTCCTTTTTTATGTCGCAAAATGAGCATTACTGAGTATCGAATATCATTACAGCTAGTACGAAGTATGCGTGTTAGTCTAGCGCACGCCGAGCTAACACGAAGTCCAAGCTGGTCCTTATCTGGGAATAATAATGTTTTAAGCGTGCCTTTCCAATGCCAGGTCATCAGCCACGCATTTTCCGGCGATATCACTGTGACCCCGCACCAAAACTGGAATAAGTACCTAAGAAGTACTCTGATCCGATTGATAGAGAGGTCAGATATTCCTTTACCGATTTCGCACCATCACACCCTTTAGCAGTGAGTCTACCACTTCCTTGACGGCAGCTATTTCCACCTGAAAGCCAGTGTGGTTAATAATGCCCCACTAACTCCTGTTTTACAAGTGTAGCCTTTTCTAGTGAGTTCCACCGGTTAAGGGCCCCGTGAAACAAGATAGGCTTAGATCTGGTTTCATAGAGCTAATGAATTACTTTCGGCGAGAGACCTCACCTTTTACCGATAACTCCCCTACAGCGGTACAAGGCGACCGACGCCGCTCTTACACTTTCCTCAATGTTAGGCTTCCACGACTGCTTCCTATCCAGAATCAAGCCCAAGTACTTGACCCTGTCTGAGAGCCGCAGACAAACAACTCCACTCGAGGGAAGGGCAACAACGGTTATCTGGTACTTCCTGGTAAGCAAGACCAGTTCCGTATTGCTGGGATTTACTGCGAGGCCGCCGTTGATCGCCCACCCAGTTACCTGGTTCCGGTAACCTTGAGCCAAATCAAAAAGGGTGTATAGAAATCGTCCCTTAACCAAAGGCCCACATCATCCACATAAGCGATCACCCGACAGCCCACTTTTTCCAGTTCCTCTAGAAGTTTGTTTACAACCGCAATCGAGAGCAGGAGAGAGAGAACACCACCTTGCGGAGTACCCCTTATTGACTTCTGCGCTGAGTGCAGGCGCTCCCCCACTCCGCCGCGACAGTTTTGTCACGAATTAAGCTGTAGATAAGCCTTATTAGGTTGGTTTCAATCCATTTATTATGAAAATACTTGACTATTGCCTCTGGAGTGACATTGTTTAAGGCCCCCTCGATATCGAAGTGGGCCCCTACTGCATAATATATTATGGAGTGAAGACTTTCTCTGACCACTTTACCAATATGCGCAGGGTGGTATCCACCGAATCGAGTTTCTTATGCCCAGGTCTATAGCTTCTGTAGCGTTTTTAGCTAAAACGAAGCCAGACTGATGGGCCTAAGATCCCTAGGGGAAACATGAGAGCTTTTTCCGGCCTTCGGGATGAACGCAACACTGACTACCCATCAAGCCTTGGGGATGTACGCGGTCCTCACGCTGTTCGCATTAATAAAATCCAACCAATTGCATGACTTTTTCAGAGCCCTTTGCAGCTGCGTAGGTATGGTGCCATCGGTTCTCGGAGATTTTAATGGTTTGAACGAATTACAGAGTTACAACACCATGACTGGTCTTGGAGCCTTTAGTATAACAAATGTGGCTATCCTTCCGGAGTTGTGGTATTTAGTTTTACTAGTTAGTTCGTTTATGGAAAAAGGTCTTAGGGTTTTGTGTGAGTTTAAACCTTAGAAGACATAGGTCCTAGTTTATATAACCCAGTGAATGGAAGGGTTTATGAGCTTCTTATATTCCATATTATTCACTGTGATGAGCTTTGCTGCAAACTATAGTCTCTTTCTTGATAACAACGAGAAGCGGCAAGTTTAGGTGAAACTATGAAGCCGCGGTTGAGTGTTTTTCAAATGGCACCATTGATGAACGCGCAGGCTAATGGTAGTTGTTTATTGAACTTGCTCAGCGTGGACACCGCTGTTGCCTTCTGCCACCAAACGGTTGGTCCAGTTCCCCCCGCCTCCAATTAGTCCTATTAGTTTTCGGCAGGTGGAGATGGAAGCCCTATTCTTCTGAATAACTAGCCTTAAGTGTAGATTTCGCGAGAGATTGTCCTCAATAATAACTCATACTTCTTTAAAAAAAAGTTTATTTGTTCTACTTGAAGGAATAGTTTAGCTACTTGCCCCTTTTTATATTCCTGAAAAAAAGGCTTTAATCGTTTTCTTAGGATTCAAGTTCAACTAGTTTTTACTGCACCATTGGAGACTATGCTCAGTGTATCTTGTAGGAGTTTAGGCACATCACACACTTCTGGCATCCCTATAGTAGCTGGGAATCTGACCTTTTCCGACCCAGAGTGGATGTAATGGTTTTGGATTAAGGGTGCTTTCTAAGCAGCGGCAAATGGTAACGTCACCCATTTTCGCCTAGTCCAATTGTCTATTCTTCTTCTAATTTGGCACTACAACCGTTTGTCGCTTTGGACCGAGGCCAAAATTTCGCCAGTTGGCTCTTGCGTTTATGAGTTTGCACCAGTTGCTCATGGCGAGTGCAGAGAGGTCCTTTTGCATTTGAGCGCCCTTGCTTTCGTTGTCCATCCATGGGTGTGGAGTTAAAAGATCTTTTCACTGGAACATGGTCATCCCTGCGTACAACATGGCCAAGCCAGCGCAATCGTTGAATTTTTATGCGTTCAGCTATGCCCATGCCGTTGAAAAGCTCGCGGACCTACCACCTATATCTAGTAGAGGTGTTTCATTTATCCGAAAGCGCCTAAAAATACCTGGAGTCTACGATTCTTTTCATGATTTTTTGTAGAATACGTAAGACTGATGGGTGTCACTTTGGTTGGTCTGTTGGTTTTGCTCCACCTTGGGGATGCAACGCATTGTGAATTCCTGTCATTGCAGTGGTAGGAATCCCCACTCATGACATGCAGTATCGAATAGGACAGTACATGTACTGAATAGCAACAGTATACATTCCGAATTCAAAAAAACCAGCTTTAAACCTACAGAGGAGAATGGTAATCAGAGGACATACATACCTAGTCAAAAATTTAATCAAATTCACAAAACTCCATTTTCTTAGCTATTTACAATACCTTTCTTCCTACTTAAGTTTGTAGGTACATATGTATATAAATAAGTACAAAATAATATTTATTATAAGTTATAAGTACTATATACATACATATATGTGAACGTATGTATGTATGTTCCTATAACTAAACGTTATGCCTACATTAAAAAAAAGGCAATTGTGGCGCTATGAGAAACCATTCTTTCAACGACATACTATACAAAAATGTGTAGGAACAGGCCATAAAATACCAAAACGCCTACCCGAAGGAATAAATATGTCATGTTAACAATCACAAAAACATGAACCTCCTTATAGAATAGCGCTAGCAAAGAATGCCAATAACAAGAAATTTTGTAAAAGGCATTTTGCAAAGCATTTAATGCACTCCACGCACTAAAAATTAAATGCAACCGAAGTAACGCTGCAGGGCGCCGTTTTGCACGCGAAAAGCTTGTTAATGTGTCTGTTTGTGAATTTTGGTGTGGTATAAATTTTTGATTTTTTCCAAACATTACTGTACGAATAGATGTGGTCGTCAGCAAAGTTTTATGCTGAGATATATTCGAACGTGTTCTCTTCCCTTATTTTGATTTCTGACCACATAAAAGTTTTATTTTAAAAGTTATATAACAAAGCAAATTGGCGGTAAAATCGTATTTAAAACTAGTAATTTTTAGCAAAAAAAAACCGACTTCAACTCCCATATAAAAAAAAATATATGTATATATATATCTCATGATCCGCTGATCGAATCTTAACCAGATTAGTATGGGACCTCTGAGACCTCTGAGAAACTACCTTTCCGATGCANAAAAAAAAAAAAAAAAAAAAAAGATTCCGACGAACTGATAACCTCCTCCTTTTTTGGAAGTCGGTTAAAAATGCCCGCGATTTGGTTAAATTAAAAGCACGTGAAGCCAAAAACCATAGTCCTTAGAATCAGTATCGACAGCGTGCCCCGTAACCCCAAGTACACCTCCGCCATAGGCATCCCATCGTGCTTTGCAGGAAGTACTGTGGGATAACAGAGCCGTTTTTGCTGCTTGATTGTAAATATGTATATATATTTATTTGGCCAAATATTCGGTTACTGCTCAATAGTTCCTCATCCCTTTACATTTCTAAAACTTTAACCTGGAAATTGCTTCAACAATCTGACAATTTATAAGACTTCATTGGCACTGCGCAAAACATTGTTACGCCCATCTGTTGCCCATCATCTTCGTCATGTCTGTGTAAATATTTAACAATTTATCCTTCCTCATGCCCGCGGGCTTTATTTCTTTTTTTTAGAAAATAAATCCCATGGGCGTTATTTCCGCGGACCTTATTGCACTCCACCCAGTAAGGGTCATCGATGATATACAGGCAGTTAGAACTCCCAATAGTAGTGAGATGTGTAATATGCTTAATCTCAAGAGTTCGTTGGACCGCCCAAGGTCTACACGTGGCCAGAAGGATTTAACCAGCTTGCATTGCTCCGCATGTTGTCCAGTAGTAGTAGTAGACCGAATGAGGTCAGGGGAGCAACCATACTTCTTCTAACCGGCAGAAATTTCTCAAGGGTTCCCTGTCTTGCCAGCTCATCGGCAATGCAGTTTTCGAACGAACTAACAATGAGCAAAGAACCTTGATAACTGCTTGGCTGTCAGAGTAGATATTCACCTGATTACACTAGAGAGCAACCAATCTAAATCCTCCTGTGTTGCGGCTACCTCTGCTTGGAAAACGGGACAGTGATCCGGTAGCCTGAATTTCAGAAGACCACTCCACCTACCCTACCTTACCATTTAGCTTCGAACCGTCCGTAAGTCTATTTACGGGACCTCGATTCCAGTTGTTATACCCCTACCTTTCCTCTCTCGCTGGAATGTGGGTGGTGAAGGATCCTCTCGGACCCAGAAGCGGCCTGCAGTTGTCTGTTTGAGTCAGTAGGGACTTGAAGATTTTTAGAATACTGGCGTTTCCTTAGCTCGAGGCAAACTTAAAGGCCGTCCCACTTAGCCTTTCTGCGGGTTGCGCAGCGGCAACTATATCTAGTGGTTCGAAATGCCATACTGATCCCAATTAAGGCAGCTCGTTGCATTTCTTCATCTGTTGCTGCTTGACGATGAAGGTCTTGTCTAGTGCGTTCTACCAGACGTAGTAAATCAGCACACAGCTTCGTTGAATTTTCCTAAGTTTTGCACAAAGTTCAGAGATTTTATTCTTATGTTTTTTGTTGTAGTATAAACAATATTTTTATAAAAAAAAATTTGCGAAAAGAAATCATTTCGAAAAACTCTCTGTGGCAACACTTTAGTCTGGCACTGTGTATATGTATGTACAAGCAATTATAAATAGTGAAGGCTAACTAGTAAAAGGTGAGTTTACTACTTGCCTCGGTTACATAACTTAATACATATCTTAAGTTAATAAATGTATGATACTTAAGTATATATGTACAGCGTGGCGACGAGTAACTGTTACCCTGGTTTTTTTGATAAATAAAAGGGGCCTTTATAGATTTTGCGAAAAAGGTATTTTATTGTTAATTTTCCACAGATTTTACTTTAGTTGTATTAGTTAGTTATTAAATTTTAATCCCTATTTACATTTGCCAGCAGTTCAAACTTTGAGAGAAAAGTTCATTTGGCACGCAAGTCTTTTTCAGGTGTAATTTTTCTTAGGCTTTGTATNAAAAAAAAACTGTAGAAGGTTGGTCGAATGAATGGCCGTCCTAGTCACCAGTTCCGAGTCTATTCGATTTTTGAGTATGAGGCCTTATGCTTGACAAAAGGGGGAGTATAAGGGACTCAAAATGGAGATAATTTGCCTATGGTTACAGAAGATATGGAATAAATTAACTGACGAAGAC
>NW_016167611.1:0-1403 GCF_001687245.7 Rhagoletis zephyria
TTAAAATGGCGACGTAGTGTCAAAAAAAGTAAATAGCCCACCGGGGGGGCGATCGCCTTCAAAATATCTTTAATCCTTTGTCGATCAACCCTAATGTACATACTATATATACCTGCTATTTTTGTCGTGTCTTGTCCCCATTGTTTTCGTCTGACCAAAAAAAAAACAGAACTGAGGCTCTAAATAACACTTAATCAAGCAAACAAGCAGCGCCTGTTGTCTTTCTTTTGCTTATAGCCGCCGCCATTGAAGGACGTTAAAAATTTATGTCATTCATTAAATTTACATAATCGGCTGCGAAGATGCAAATAGCAGCAGCAGCAGCAGCAGCAGCAAAGTGAATTAATACTTGACCAACATCGCAGCGACTGGGCGTCTAGGTGACTGACGGCATTACTAAGCAGCTTTCTTGCTTTCTTAGATTGGAGTTGGAAAATTTCTCATATTGCAGGTTCTCATTGAAGCTTAAATTGTATCAGCTGGTAGAATATTTACCTAAAAATATTTTTTCAAAAAATAATCGCACCAGGCACATACACACAGACATGCAGCAGTGCGGCCTTAAAATAGTCAAAAAAAAAAAAAATTATAACAGCCAGAAACCAGAATTAAATTCCCTCGCAAATCCTCATGCGCAGCTGGTGATATTTTTTTATCATTTCGAGAAATTTGCAAAATATTCTGGTTTGATTTTTGTGGTAGGCGTTTTTTTGTCATTCATCCAAAATCATTCAGTTGAATAGAAAATAAAAACGAATGCCGCATTCTGGTTTTTGGTTGCTTTTGATGTTATTTTATTTATAGAATTTGTTAAAATATTTTACAGAAATTTTATGATAGTGTGGTATGTTCATATATGGTCCTCCGCAATAATGGCACAAATCGAAATTACAAAAATAATAGATTAGATAAGGACTAGAGAGCCGAGACACCTAACAGTAGGGAGGGTTTTTTTTCTTCTTAATTTAGAGTTATGTCGTTATTGCAGAGGACCAACGATATGTTAAAAAATAAATTTTTGATGGAAAATACAAATGCGCAATTTTCCTGGTATTCCGAAGGGGGGCATGAGAAAAATGAGTGCAGGGAAAAATTGATTAATGATCGGCTACGAAATATGTAAATTTCTAGCTGCGTAAAAGTGGAGGAATGAATTTGATTTTCCATTTCCGGAGGTTTCAAATGCTTACATACGGTGGTGGGCATACAAATGGGGATATTTTAATAAGTTTTTACTAGTTTGCTTTTGTTTATTTTATGTTTATTACTATTTTATGAAAGTATAGCTCACCGTCTAACAAAAACCATGTAGGCGAAATTTCAAAATTTGTTCCAGATTTATAAAAATTCGATGAATTTTGACAAGTGGCTATCAAAATTTAAAACTTCTTATTCAGAATTAA
>NW_016167611.1:2682-21082 GCF_001687245.7 Rhagoletis zephyria
CTGATCATTTATGTATACATTTGTCTATATCTATCTCGATTCGTTTTGGCTGTTACAAACAACCGTTATGTGAACAAAATTAATATACCCTTGTGCACAAGTGCGCTCGGGTATAAAAATAAATTCTAAGCAGCAGTATCATAATGTACCAGTCTGAAGTAGCTACAACATGCCGTTGCTTTTTGACAATTTTTTTTTTCTGACAGTGATGTGCATTTTCCTTCATATACATATGTGTTTAAAAAGAACTGTCAGTAAGAAAAAAGTTGCCAAAAATCAATGGTAAGTCCTAGCTACTTCAAACTTGCTCTTTATTATACTAATATTTAATGATCTACAAAAACTGTATACCAGCATTTTTTTCTAAAATTTCAGATAAAAGATTTCGAAATTTTAATGGATCTTTATTAAATTTCCGGTTTGGCATATTTCAAAGTTGGGATGAAAGCTGCTTGTTCAAAGAGTAAAATCACAAAAGACTTTTAATTTCGCCCGTAAAAAAAGTTCTATGTATATGCGTAAAAAGTGTTTAGTTTCGTTCCTAGAAGGCTTTTGTAAAATTAAAAAAATGGCTTAAAATGTCTATTGAAGCGAAATATGGTACAATTTTTCGAAGAATACCTTTGGAGAACATTTCATGGCATTATTTCTTTTGCAGATGGGCCGTTTTGACACTTCTTTTCGAAACTACAAGAAAGTAAGCTTGTCGGCCGCTAGAATATTAAGATATGGCAGAAAATTATTAAAATATATATAAAATTTTTCCAGCGTTGTCTCAGACAGAATTTTTTTACGATTAATCAATAAAAGTATACAGAAAGCAACATAACTAAAAATTATAAAACATTTGCCTAGAAGTATATCAGTTTTTTTTTCTACGTTGCAAGAGGCCAGCAAACCTATCCTCTTTCTTAAATCCAATCGATATACCTGTATTAGTAGTAGGTCCTTTTACATAGAAAATGGTTTACTATTTCTTAAAGTACCCTGACGGAAGCAAGTGATTTTTGTTTTTTAATTAACTAATTGAAGGACTACTTTAAAATAAATGCGATGAGTAAATTGTTTCGAATTTCGATAACTTTTTTACTCAAAAAAAAACAATTTGTGTCTTGGAAGTATGAAAAAGCATCTGTGAAGTGCAGAGTCGGACAGTCAACTTGCTGCTTGCACACAATTCTAACTGAACATTTGAAAGCACATTTACATGTAGCTGAGCGTGCAAAGATGTTTGCTACAATTGGTTGCGGCCATGAGTTCAAATCTCATTAGGTGAAACATTTAATTTTAAATTTTTAATTTCGAATTTTCTTAATTACGAAAAAGCATCTGTGAAATGCTGAACGAAAGCGAATTCAAACCACTGACCTTAAAGTTGTTTAATCCAAATGCATTTTAAATTAGTAAAAAAACATGCAGGACTGCTTCCTAGGGCATCGCCATGTTAAATAAATGAGTTCGTTGCAGGTAAAATTGTGAGAATTTCAATTAGTTATCATTGAAAATAAAGTAGTTTATAAATTACTTTTAAATTAATTAAGTTTCCTGCACGGTAGTTACTTATGAAGTGAAACGAAATGTTTGCATTAACCACGCATGCCACGGCGTATGAGTGAGAACAACTTATTTATTTTTTTATTTATTCTTGTAATTTTACATTTTAGTTTTTCAAAAAAAAAATAAAATTATTTTACTTAATTTTTAAAAACTTATTTGACTTTTTTTTTTATATTATGCCTTATCCTGAATTTCACCCTAAAAGTTTTCATCCGCCCATAGTAAATATATGGAAACCAAAACTGAAAAGTGAACCGGTTCTGGGAAAATGAGACTGATGATAAGGCTGATTAGCATTTTCTTTTTTAATTTGATTTCTTGTTGTTTTAAAGAGAAAAATAGCTTTTTCAACTGTAGGATCTTATTTAATTTTTTTGCTATTTTAATGTTTTTAATTTTAATTTGTTTCAATTTTTAGACTAGTTTTAAATTAAAAAAATATATAAATATTTTAGTTTAAACTTATTTTATTTGTTTTTAATTTTTTATACTTTTTTTATTTTTTATACTTACTGATATTTAAAATTAATTGTTTCAAAGAGAAAAAAATATCCTTTAATTTCAATTAACTTTCAAATTTCTTTGTTTATTGATTTAATTTTTGTTATTTTTTTTTTTTAATTTTAGAAGGTATTGTTTAAAAAAAGACATACATATGTGTTTTTTATATTCATTTAATTTTTAGAAGCTTATTTGATTGACTTTTATAATTTTCAAATTTTAATTTTGTCTCCTTTTGTATGTTTTTTTTGCTTTAAATTTTTGATTTTCCTTGGTTAAAACGAGAAACGTATATAATTTTTATTTAACTTAATTTTCGGAAAACTTATTGCTAATAGAAAAACAAACAAATGCCACAACCTCTCCGTATGCAAATCTTTCAATCAATATTTCCAAAGACTTAAAAGAGCTCTCAAGATAGTTGTTAGAACGGACAATTAACTTACGAAAGGCTTTTGTCTTTCGAAAGACTGCGGCGAGATGAAAGAGGGATGCCAGAATTGTCTGTAGGACTTCATAAAATATAATTGCAAAGCCAATTGCCATACATACTTAGTGCGCTTTCTTTGAAGAGAATGTACATGTTATCTAGCGTCTTTTTGCAGGTGGAAAGTTCCCTCTCCGCGTACTTAATACGTTCCTCTGCGTTGTGATTCCAGAACATCTTGCTGCACAGGACACTCAGGTATTTCAAAAAACTGGATGATAACATCAAAAATATCTAGGTCTGTCTTAGTTAGGTGTCTGTAGTGGCTGTAGATAAACAGTTGATGGATGAGCTATCAACAAATACGCGGACAAGTTTCTTAAGCTTTTTTACAGAATCTGAAGGAAAAGGTGGGACGGTAGGCATAGTTTTATATACAAACTAATGTAAGTACTACTAGCGGTCCTCTTAAACATAAGTTATAACATTTATTTCAGTTCTTCATCATATTTTTGAATACCCAATTTAATGAAATCTTGAACGCTTCATCATTTAATGACACATTTTACAAGCATAAAATTTATAACTGCGCCATAAATAGAATCAATTTATTACATTCAACAAGGTAGCCAATCACTTCCTTAATCTCTCTGACAAATCTTTCATTAAAGTTCTGCTATTTATGAGCAATCACTCTTGGAAACACATGCAATTTAAAAACATTTTTTTAGTATACCTCTTAAAATGTTACTGTTATTAAATTCTTGAAGTATGTCTTCAAACATTTTCATCAATTTTTGATTATTAAATTTTTTTGCTGCTCTACGCAATTTTCGTCAATGACTTCTAATATCGTTTAGCGTCACCATATGTAGCACGAGGCAGCAGCGCCATTAGAGATGTTCAACGCAACGCAGCCAACCAGCCAGAGTCAGTCAGAGTCAGCCAAAATCAGCCAGACATACCGTCGAGACGCAGCCCAGCAGTTTGTTTAACGCATTTGCATAGAAATGTATGTAAATATGCAGGCAAAGAAAATGATTTTAATGCTGTCTAGAGAATATCTATGTACGTAGAAACAAAGAGTACAGCAACATAAAATACATACGTAGACTTTGGAAATGAAAAATTGAACCAAATCCAAGTAAAACGTATCGCCTTCTAGTGAAATCAGCACAATTAGAGCCAAAAGTTTTTATGTTGATTGGCTGCATTGGGAATACGCACGCCGCAGCAGCAGATACCAAAGCAAGCAGCCAAAACGCCACGCCACCAAGGCAGCTAAAGCGAAAAGAGAGAATTGTAATAAATTGGTAGAGAAGTGAAGAGCCAAAACAAAAAAAAAGGCAAAAAAGAGCAACAAAAAAAAAAAAAACAGCAGCTAGACAGGATTTAAAGTGAAAACGTGAAATAAATGAGCGAGCAATTCAATATCGGCTGACTGGCTGGCTGAAAGCTTTTCACTAAATCATTTGAAAATCGAAAAAAACAAAAAAATCTCGCAAAATTTCGCTGCCACCAATGCATGTCCGTGCAAAGAGACCAATGGAATTTGGTGTGTGCTGCTGGCTATGCATTTACTATGCACGTGGAATTCACATAGAATACTGCGAAATTCCCATAAAGCGATTTGAATTGAATTACGGTGTGACGTTAATGGAGTCAGTGTTGGCAGAGCAGGTGCTCTGTTTTTTTTTTTTACATTTCCAATGTAAATGAAAATTTTATATCATACTAACATATACTATGTATAGTAGGGTGGTTCTTAAAATATGAACATTTAAATTTTGTATGGGGCACGCACCTCTTAATTTTGTTCTACTTAAAAAAAAAGAAAAACATCCACGAAAAATTCAAAATTTTGCAAATAATTTTAGGGGTTGGCGACCGGGTTTTGAGAAAATTTTACTTATTTAATCCTTGAAATTCGACAAAATTCTTACTTGGAATGTTATAAGTTTGACATATTATTGAAACTCATTCATATAAATGCATTAACTCGCTGAGTTATATATGGTCAAAATTCAAAAGTTTTGAAAAATTTTTGCGCTTAAAAAAATTATGTTTTTTCATATTTTTGATTTTTTTTTGGGGGTAGAGACACCTTAATTTTTTTTAATCTTTTTTGCGTTGATGTCCTTACTTTGTATATAAAATAAAATAAAGGGGTACCATTGATGTTGATATTTTAAGGTCCCCCTAATAAGTAGGTATATTTCGTATATGGACGCATGTATACAAATGTCCCAGTTGACTAAATGTAGAACGCTTCTAAATAAATGCTTTCGGTAGGACATTTTGGAAGCTGTAGAAGAGACTCCAATAGCGCTGCCACTCAACGTCAGATGACAAGGTGTTTCCATAGCAACGAACGACAAGTCTCTAAGATCCTACAATATCCCTTCCGATTCAGGATGAAGTGAATCCGAACGCCGAAGCTTTGTCAATTTCATACAAAAAATAGGTGCACTTGGCCCACACTGCGGACATCTGACTCCCTTAGATTTATTTCTTGTTCGCATAATACTTACGATAATATAAGTTGGTTCCCGACTTCGTAATCGCCTTCATCTTTGTATTTCGTTTGACGCCAATATGGTGATACATATTTCTACTATTACCAAATTCCCTTAATTCGAATTGAATTAAATTTTTTAAACGGCTGGCACCCCTCCTATTGCGAGGTCAAGAAACAAAGCTAAATATAGTTCAAACATTTAAATTTTTCAAACCTGCTGCAATTGATACCCATATTTGAATAATTAATTTAACTTATTAAATGATTTGAATAAAATTTTTTATAAATGTGGCAACCTTCTTCTTAGTGTTCAAACTAAAGACTTCTTAACACTCCTTCGTTAGACACCCATATTTTCATATTTCATACAAATTTTGGATAAGTTAACTAAATTCGACTTTTCGAGCAGGTGGCAACCCACTTCAAAATATTGGAAAATTACTACCTCCTGAAATCCCAATCGGTTGGAACCAATATTGTGATACATATTTCTACTATTACCAAATTCCCTTAATTCGAATTGAATTAAATTTTTTAAACGGGTGGCACCCGTCTTACAAAAAGAAGAAACATAGCATGTTTTTAACATTTCCATTGATACCCGTTTCGGAATAATTAACTTCATTTTTTAAATAATTCCAACTAAATCTTTTAAAAGGTGGAAACTCTTTTTGAAAAAACAAAACCTTAACGGGTATCTACAGCCCAAGCCCTTTAATCTGACAGCTCATTTTTTTAAATATAATTACAATGCCCGCTAAATACGATAACGTTCGCATTTCAAGCATTACCAGCACCCTGGGCTAGAAAGATCGTACATTTGCATATTTCCCTGTTTTCGTCCAGTCTTCGCTTTATTGGTATGAGGCCCATCTGCGCAATATTAAGCCATAGGTGGTCAGGGGTTCCACAACCCGCTGAAATCGTTCAACCAATCTCGCTTGTATCTAGGAATACCACTGTGGTCTGATATCCATACAAGGATAAACAGCACCCTCATAAATCTACAAACTCTAGGGATGTACTTTCTCCTCAAGGGTTTTGGACCAGTTTATAGCCCATGCAAGACGATGATTAGCCAGCAGGTTCCCCAAAGAGTATTTGGGATGATACTGGATTGGACAGTCCTTGGCCAGACATAAATCAAGGTCGTTCCGGTTACGTAGACTCGACTGTCGTGGGAACGATTAGCCGACAGGTCAAAGAGGGCAGTGTTATCCTCAGCGCCCGCCCTTAGGTAGGCTCCAAGATAAGGATTACAAATAAAATGACCATAACGGAGAAGCTTAAGCTACTGCCCACTTGCTCATAGCTTCGTTTTCGCTTTGTCTCTCAGGGAGCACAGGAAAGTGTTTAAGTACGAAGGACTCATGACTAATATCTAGGCTTTCGTAAAATGTTCTTCATGAAGCCGTCTTCGCCGGCCTCTTTGGCAGCGACAAATTAGAAAGTTCGTCTTATTTTATTCTAATGGCATCTCAGCGAGCATGAGGACTCAACACAGTCTCCGAACGCTGAGCTGAAAACTTCGACAAGATTATACAGTGAGTCCTCAGAAAGCACTTGACGGGTTTTTTTTTTGTCAACTTTCAACATTTCTTACGATTTTTCGGGCACATTTAAGATTCTGCCGGGACTTTTCATGATTTTCCGAGAAAACCTTTTATTTTTTTTGGGTATTTTTTTTTGGGTTCTAAGAACATTTCGGAAATTTCTCAAGCGTCTCGATATCTTTCTGGGTTTATGGGAGTTGTCGGACCCTTCGTGACTTTGCGCGAATTGCGAAATTTTAAGGATTTTTGAGACCGTTTGGGATTTTTCGGAATATTTCAAGTGCATTTAAATGATCTTCATGAGGCATCTAAAAGACAGAAGAGCTGCGAAGCAAACAGCTAGTATCCTAACTAGTACACAACTAGTCGCTTTTAACCAAGTTTGACTGCCGGCTGCTGACTATTGAAATGGAAACTGAATTTCTATTAAAATGAAATTCAATTTCATTTAATTTGCGTTGATTTGTGCGAGTAGAGTGTACATTTAATACACCGACTTATGTATGCTTAAATGTACATACATATGTATAAATGTATGATGCATGTATACATATGTTTATATATAATTGCGTGCATGCGTGCGTGCTTATAAGTATTCATATTACGCTTGGCTGCCATACATTGTAATATCCTCGCAGCTGAACAAAAAAGAATTCATTGTCAAAAGCAACGTAATGAAAAAAAAAGAAACTTAAAATGCAATGATTTTATATCCAGGGGCTCAACAGTCGCTCAAGACAATAACAAAATAACAAACGAAAACAATACAAAAGAAAATTGCAAAATAAAAACAGAAACGAAAATGTATCCTCCGTTATTAATATGTGTGCGTGCGTGCTGTTTGCGTGTGTCGTTTGCGTGACAGATTTTCTCACCCATTGTTGGTTGTAGCCATACACACGCAAACGTACGTACATCTGCATATTTATTTACGTGCGTATGTGATGTGATTTTTTTTAAATTCCTTGCAAGAAATCAGATGCTTCGAAAATCGAAGAAATTCTGCGAAAAGCATTTTAATGGCACAAATACCCTCGAAGCTTTAAATCTTTGCTGTAAAGACGAAAGATAAAATATAAAGGTCACATACCCAACTACTTCGTAAACCTCTTTCGGTTGACATTCCTATTTATATTTAAATAAATTGAATTGAATTTTCTTTTTAAAAAGGTGGCAACCCTCTTCAAAACATTTTCAAAATAAAGCTTTCTTTAACCTTTCTTGTTTGAAACCAGTATTGCAATATTTCAATAATCTAACTGCTTCAATTTAATTCGACTTTTAAACAGGTGGCAACTCCTTTTAAACAAATATTTTCGTAGCGTAGCGTATTAATTATGTTAACTGATCCTGCTCTTAAAGCTAAATGTGGCAACCCTTTTCAGAAATTCTTTAGAAATATTTCTTTCTGAAACATATGGGTATCAAACATAGCTCCCATGATCTGGAGATGGTTGACCGTCGATATTTTTGCGCCATCGACGTTCACGCCGAGTTCTAGCCTAATCCCCTTAGTTTTCGTGGGGAAAATTGTGGCGCTGAATTTTGCAGCAGAAATATTGAGGCTTCTGGAAGTGAATAAATTAGAGCATCGAAAAAATAGCCATAATTTCTGGGTGACAAGCTTTTTCTATTTCCTAAAGGCCATTTGTGTGCCTTGCACGTGTGCGTGTTGCTATGAATGGCAATTGTCATTTTGGGATTTCATTCAAGTTTATGCCTTAAATAAGTTTTTTTTTCACTGACGGGCATTGTTTCACTTTTGTTTGCTCATTTTTTGCGTTCTATTTCCAAATTGTTTTCTGTTGTATTATTTCTTTTCTTGTAAACTCTTTGTTTATTACCCACCTCGTGTTGCGTTTTTTGTCATTCCTTACTATTTTGTTGCGTGGCAAATCTATTGCCGAAGAATTGGCAGAAGGAAGAAAAAAGTTTCTCAAGAAATTAACTTAGCACAATTTTTTTGATTACCTTAATTTTGGCATCCCTTAAATGAAAAATTTTAATAAAAAACAGTTTACTAGATATTTCGAACTTCAAAGATCTTATAAATATTTCAAAATTTTTGAAATTTTTGTGACCGAAAATTTCAAATGTTTTTTTTTTATTTCAAATTTCAACATATTTAATTGAAAACTTTAAATCAACTAATTATGGCGAACATCGAAAAGTTCAAAGTTCGAAATAGAAAATCTTACAAAATTATTTTGCGAATCAAAACTTTCAAAAAGTAAGAAATACGAAAATTTGTATTATAGAAAAAGCTGCTATACAAATTTCATAGTTCCTAGACGAAAATCAAATTTGCAAAATTTAAGATAAAAAAAATTTTAAGCGAATTCAAACTTTGAAGAATTCATGTTGTAAACGACAATAAAAATTAAATATGTGTATGTAAAGATTTGTAATTTTAAAAAGCCAGCCTAGCCGCCGGAAATTTTCGATATTCGAAAAATTAAAATTTTGCAAAATTCAAATGCCGAGATTTTACAGTTACAAAAAAAATATATGTATTTATAAATATTTTCAACTTTGAAAAGTTTTTATTGTGGGTTTAATAAAAAAATGGATTAATAATTTTATTAATTTAAAAAATTAGAGCTGCATGATTTTCAATAATCAGAAAATTATATTTAGACAACAAAAGAAATTTTAACAAACTTCACTAAACTAATTTTATATAATGTTCGAAATTAAAAAAAAAATGTATCAACGAGACGAAGAAAAAAATTTAGAAAAGTCCAAAATTTGGAAAAATTAAAATTTTAAAAACTGTAATTTTTGAAAAAATTTTAATTTACGAACTTCGAAAACCACAACGTTCAAAAAGTACGCAATTGATTTCGAAAATTAAGAGCATTTTTGATTTTCGAAAATTTCAAACTTCGAAATTCGAAGTATTCCATCCTCAAAAGCTTAAAATTTCAAAAAACAAGATCGAAACATGAAACTTCGGATTTCCAAATATTAAAACTCCAAAGGCTTAAAATTGTATATAGTCGAAAATTCCTAAATATTTTGAACTTCTAAAAGTAGAAATTCGAACTAGAAAAAATAATAATAAAATAAGCTTTGGATTTCGAAATGTTTGATTCTCGAAAACTTCGAAAAGTTTCGAAAAACTCGAAAGTCGAATCATTTAAATTTCGAAAACCTTAAAGTACCCCATTCTTTTTAATTAATTGTTTGAAAAATTGTAGTTTCGACAAAGATATACGCATATTCATTGATATATTTATTATGAAAAAAAGCACCGTGGCGTATGAGTGATTTAAATTTTTAATACATATTCCCTCTAAGGCAGAATAACCCAAGTTACTAATGTAAACCATGAATACCTGCATACATACATACATACATATTTAAAGTATTTAAAATGAAAGCAACGCGAAGAAAAAAATGAAAGTCCTTAAGTTTACCTGCACTCATTCAGTAAACCCTCCCAACCAACGCGCTCGCGCAACCAAAACCGCACATTAAAATCGACTCACTCTACCCACTAATTTTCACTTTCAGCGCACACATTTCGCCGCAAGCGCTATTGCTTGCACACGCTACACGCCCATCATTCTGCGATTCCACACTCTTGGCAGAAGACCGTCGATGCTGTTGCTTTGCTTTGTTTTTTCGCTGAGCGATCCCAACTTGACTGCATATTCTATTACACCTGCCAGCAGTGAAATGTTCCACAGGAGCAATTTATGTACATTTAAAAAAAAGGGAAAAACACAAGAAGACAAATACATATAAAAAACGAAAGCGCATAAAATCAAAAAGAGCAAAGAAAAACAAAATAAAACTTAAACAAAAGCAGAGCTAAAAGTGAAATAGTTCTTAAAAAGCGAAAACAAAAAAATTGCCTTAATTTCATGTAAGCGAGGTGCTTCAAATACTTGCATACATACATACATATGTACAAATATACATATATATATATATATGTATATATATGCGAAAGTGAAACAAATGACAGCAAAATCTATTGTACAAAACAAGTAAACAAACATGCATGTAGCTGCCGTACGCATACTGATTGATGTACATACATGCATGCGTTCATATACCCTGTTGGAAAACGCACTAGTGTCGAACTGGTCAAGTGTTTTGTATTTTAATATTTTTTTGTATTTTTGTTTGTAATTGTAATTTGTTTTGTTGTTTTTTTTTATAAAATATGGTTAATGCTCTAACAAAAACTATATAAATCAAACTTTAGCTTTTAATCAGAATTTGTACACAATTTTTGGCTATGCAGTTGCAAGGCGTATTAAGTTTTAGTAAAATAAGTGCAAGTTTTGGAGCGGCTAAAAAATCGCATTGGTTTTTAATTTTTTTTTTTGTTGGCGTTAGGGACTTTCTGAATGAATTTCTTGTGAAAGAATATGCGTAAGACCGTTTGCAAAACAAAATAAAAAAAAATCAACTCCAGTTTTCCTAAATATCTCTATTTATATGACAATATGGCCGTCAGTAAAAAAAAAAATTAAATACTAAAAAGTTAATAGTAATCAATGTGATTCTTTAGCCGCTCAAAACTTGCACTTATTTTACTAAAATTGTATGAGCCTTATAACTGCATACCCAAAAATTTTATAACAAAATTCTGATTAAAACGCTCTGAGTTTAGATAAAAATTTGTGGAATTTTTCTAAATCCTATAAAAAGTTTGGAAGTTTGATTTATAGGGTTTAAGGAAAACATCAAGCATTATTTTATTAAAAAAATAACAAAAAAAATGTTCCTTTAAAAACATTGTAAATAAAAAAAAACACCGTTCATCGACTTTTGACAGCCAGTGTAGATAGTTCGATCTTTTAGAAAACTATACATTTTTAATTTTTCTTGCCTTTTGCATCAAAATTCGTAACACACATTCTCACATTCTCTTAGCTAGCGATATGTAGATTAAAAGAGTAAAATAAATTATTTTTTTTAAAGTGCCACATTGCGATGCCTTTGATCTGATGGGTATCCAGTTACTCTGTGACTGGTTCGTTGTTCGGCGATAGTACATCTAGTACGGAACTTGAAATTCGGTATACAAGTTCGTGGTTTCCCTGCAGGGTATACAAAGATAAATACATACCTACATATGTATCTAATGTGCACAATAAACCAGATAAATGCGCAGTGGATTGGTGTGCGAATGAATGAGTGAAAATCGTAATAAAGCTTAAGGCGTTCAAAATACATTCAAAGTAGCGGAAATGAGCAACCAACAGTTACAAATGTGCCCACACATTCGTAAAAATTTATATACATACGTACATATGTTTGCGTGTAAAGTCGTAATATTTGTACACACATATACATATAAATTTTTGCAATTGTTGGAAGTCATCACAACTGTTGCCATCTAAAAAGGGAAAATTGCGATTAAACGGAAATAAAACTGTAGCTGGAATATATGTGTTAGAAATGCATTAGATTTAAAAATTAATTGAAATTAAAGTTGGAAATAAGACAAGTTAGTTCGAAATTGGGACTAATTCATTCTTTATTTAGCCAGGTTATGTAGAATGCTCACCAAAGGACACTCCCGGCCAACTTAGCTCAAGTGGCTACATGATTCATGAACAGAGTTGACCGGGGGAAGTCGTTATATACCCTAAATATTCCATCTCACACTCTAAATATTCCATCACTAAAAACCTTTAGAAGGAAGAAATGTTAAGAAGCATGCTTTAAGAGCGAAATACACCACACAAGCGGTTTGACAAACCAAGCGAAATTTCCCTTTGCTTCAAGCCATTTGTGCTGTGTATGGGGGTGTTTGAAGGTTTGACAAACCGCTTGAGGGAAATTTGAGCAAAAATCAAAATTTTTTGATTTTCTGGCCGCCATGTTGATGTTTGATCAAACCGCTTGCGTTGTGTATAGCAAAATCGCCTCATTCGCAACGAAATTTTCACCGAGTAAGGACGTAAGAGAGGAAAATGAAAGAAAACCATAATATTTAGCATTGCGAACTGGAAGAAAACTAAAATTCTTTGCTTGAACGAGTCATGTTTGCATGGTGTATGGCGAAATGGGAAAAGTAGGTTTGAAGAATGTTTGACAAGCCGCTTGTGTTGTGTATTTCGCTCTTTAGGAAGCTGTAGAGGTGGCCAATGAAAGCAAATATTAAGCTATATCTTCTGCAATTGATGGCACATATATTTTGCCCTCTTCCAGCCCCCTCAGACTTCAGTTCCTGACCCTACATCAATGTTGTAGTCATTTGCCAATACTGTAAAATTTGTATGCCCATGCTCAATATTGACTCTAAGCCCCAGGGAACTCGACTACGGGGTATCTCTTCAGCAAAGGCAACGGTTAGTACACCACCTGTGGCATTAAAAGGACATTCAAGACTAAATTTCTGCTTCCAGAAATTTCTGCCTCACTCCGTACTTTATCATACGAGTACCCATTCCTTTTAAGAAGCCCCATTAAGAGCCAATAAGCCCAATGTTTTTTGTACTCTCAACATCCCACATTACTCAAATCAATTACTACATGTAAAAAAATGGTTTCTATGGTAACTTTAAACCAGTGTAATAAAGATAATCGCAACTGAAGAGCTTTAGCTTTTATAAATATTAGATAGGTCCTGTCTATCTTAAAGTAATGATTAGCAGCTAGAGGCACTCTGTAGCAAGGAGTGCTTTCAGCTTTACTATGGCTTCTGCTAGTAACATAACTGCAAGTTTTGAGCGGCTAAAAAATCTAATTAATTTTTAATAATTTATTTTTTTTTTGCTGACGGCGTTTTGCACTTTTTTCATATAAACATGAATTTCTTGTGGGAGAATATGCGCAAGACTGTTTGCGATAAAAATTAAAAAAAAAAATCAACGCCAGTTTTCCTAAATTTCGCTTTTTATGACTTTGGATTGTTCAAAGACATTATGGGGTTTTCGCTATTCTTTCAAAATTTTTGCCAGGTCTGTTCATGATTTTTTGGGGACTTTTCGGATAATTTTTCAATTTATTTGTTCGGCATTTTTCAGGAGCTTTTAATGGCTTAGTGATATTTTTATTTTAAGGAATATTTTGGAAGTTCTTCTAGACTTCGATATTTTCTAGAAACTTTACCTTACCTCATCGTTCTTTTTTTATTTTTTTAAGAATTGTCGGAGCGTTTTTGGGAGTTGTTCAAGCTTTTATCGGAACTTTTCGGGATTATTCGTGTTTTTTATGCTTTTCAGGGACGTAAGGATTTTCTTTGGACTGGTTTTTATCTTTTCTTTTTGGTAATCTTTCGGCATTTTGTCAATACATTTTTACGATCGGTTGACTCAATTTTCCGAACTTTTCGAAATGGATCTGTTATTATTATTTGGGATATATGAGAACTTTTTCGGCGTATTTCGAGACCTTTTCATTTTTGTGCTTGCTTTATTTTTCGGAATCTTTTAGGCGTCGTTGAGGGTTTTTTAGACTTTTCGCTTTTTTGGGCTTTTCTTATTTTTGTCTTTTATAATCGCTATGTTTCGCGAGATCTTTCGTAATTTTTCTGAGCAATTCGGAATTTTTCGGTATTTCTTGGAAGCCTTTCGGGACTATTTTCTATTTGTTTTTTTTATAATCTTTCGGGGAGCATTGAGTATTGGTTTCTGCATATTTCGAGTTATGAAATTTTATATTTCGCGAAATTTTTCCTTATTTTATGGTATCTTCGGATTTAATTTTTCATGGTCTTTAAAAAATTTTAGTAGGATTTAGAAATTTTTAATTATGCTTTTTAAATTTTTCGGTGTTTGGTTGGGAGCTTTCATGAGATTTTGGTACTTTTCGTAAACATTTACGTTGGTCCCAAAATTCAAATAAATATTATATTTGCTTTTTGTCATTTATCGTCACTGCTCGTGTTATCGTGTACACAGACGGACGGACGGACAATCACCGCTTAATCGATTTCTCTTTTCATTCTGATCATTTATGTATACATTTGTCTATATCTATCTCGATTCGTTTTGTCAGTTACAAACAACAGTTTTTAGTCGAATTTCGTGGATTTTCGATTTTCGAAAAGGAGGCGTTAAACTCAAAAAAAAAAAAAACAGTACGGAAGCGCTCTCTTGCGGCCCGAAAAAGAAAAAATTAATGCCAGAAATGGATTCCTCGACCCAAAAACCCCCAGATACACATTTTGGCTAGTTTTCAATACAGCTGTTTCAACAGGTGAGCCACTTTTTCAAAAAAAAAAAAAAAACTAGATAGAAAAAATCGCTGGCTCGAAATTCATTTTAGACCTATGGTTTCTACGGCAAATATGCTTTAAATTACCCAAATAATCATAACCGCGATGTGCCTTTGTTAATTTTTTTGGGCCCTTACAAATCGACCCGCCCTAGTGTGTATCTATGTACACTCAGCTGTGAACTTTTGTTTCAATGTATTTTATTTACATAATTCTGTGTTCTTTCTAAGTACTCGCATAGTACATATATATGTATGTATGTATATTTGTGTGTATCTTTACATATGTATCTATTTAAATATGTTTGAATGTACACATTTTGCAACAGTTTTTGTGCAAAACAAAACAAAAAAAAAACACTTCCCACACAAATCCAAATAAATGCAAATGCTGTCAGTGTGGCAGCAAGTCAGTTTGTTGAAAATTCCAGTGAATAGCATTTTTATTGTTGAAACTGACTAGTTGACTGCCAGTATAGAGAAATAAGGACATTGTGGCTGTAAGTCTGCATAGAAACGTGTATATGTGTGTGTGTGTGTGTGTGTCTGTGCAAATCTACTTAAGTGTGGCAGTGTGTCTCTGTCATTAAAATTTAATTGCAATTCCTTTTTTATAAGCATCAACCAGAACGAGTATACTCGAGTTGATACTCGTTTATGTACATAGATACTATTTTGTTTTGTTCACGTTATTTAGAACTTAAGTTTATTTTAATGGTCACTAAAGCATTTATTTTAATTTTTACCTTCACTTTGGTGTAATAAATTTCAATGATTTTATCAAGCTGTTACTTTTGTGCTTTTAAATACGAAAAATAAGACTACTTAATTTACAGGTATTAAGTGAAAAATTTCAATAGTATTTAAGTACTTTAGCGGCTCCGGGAGGAGACAAATGTACGTGAGCTTACAAATAAAGGCCGTGGTATTTATTACTTATGTCTGTTATATTTAGGAAAAACTTGAAATGCATTTATTTTAATATATTTTTCAGCTCAAATTTGACCATTTGACTTGGTAAAACTTACTTCTTTTGACTCCTTTGCAAAAATCTTATCTAGTTTTTACTGCTTCTCAAATTTTTTTCATATTACCACAATCTGGCGAGGTATCGAAATGTGTCGATTGCTTTCGAAATATATGGAGCTAAAAAAATAACCGAGTTAACGAAATTTATAGAGACATCCGAAGTTTATCGAGCTATCGATTTATATCGAAATGTATAAATTTTTGAGCTAACGAAATTTGTCGAGCCCTTGGAACGCACAGTTATTGAAATTAGTCGAGCTATCGACTTTTGTTGAGTTATCAGATTCTAGTGTTTTTGAAATTCATTGAAATAAAAGTCTTTGAAGACTTAGAAATATTTATCTCGCTGATAATAGTTATCGATGACTTAAAAAAATTTTCTCACACATAATTATTACCAAAAGGCTTTTATAATTCTTACGAAAATTTGGATGACGTTTTTCATACTCCACCATAAAATAATTATTATTCTGGATCTCTTCTTCATAGGTGTAAACAACTTAGGTTGCGTTTTCGTGCCAAAGTAGGAGATTTTCGGGTAACTAATTTTATACCTTATAAGTTAAACGGACTGCTAAGTTAGAAAAACTCTTTCAGGGTCTTGCAGAACAAGAAAAACGGACGAATTTCGGCAGTAACTGCCACTCCTAGTCTGTCTTAAACTCTCACTTTATAAAGCTCTTTAAATCAATTTAATTTGTTATGTATGAGGCAATACGAGTTTTTATAGGGAAAAACGACACAAAAGGCCCAGCGAAGTATGCGTGGTATTTAGTGGTCTTAATATGTATTTTAAGAGCTACTAAAGGGCCGATTGACATACAGAATGCTAGTTAGTCAAGAAGGCTCTGCTCATTGCCAACCATACTTACACATTTAGCTCGGCTAGTATTAATTCTGTGTGTTGCAGAAGCGAACATTATAGTCATTACTACATAAATATGTATGTATGTATAGTGTAGTGAGCTTAGATTACTTTTTATTATAAGCACTCCTGCTGTTATCGAATTAAGATCAAATTTAATTTGTCTTTCGAAACATTACTAGTCGAATTTAATTTTCTTGCAGCTTATGTAAAAGCAATAAAGTTCAAACTAAATAGAATAACCATAAAATATGATACCATCCCGATAAAAACTACAAAGCAAAAAAAGATAAAAATAAATAAATGCAATTAAACTAAGTACGAGTAATAACTTCCACTTTGACGCGGTAGCTTCAACTGCGTGTACAAATTAAATTAGCGCACAACGCGTTACGGCTGTAAAAATATCTTTATATATACATATATACAATTTTCTCGTAAATTAATGTTAACTTAAGCGCATTTGCACTTGAACATTGTCGTCCACTTATCTCGTTTTCACAATTCTTTTCACTCTTTGCAGTGCTGCGTTGCCTCCTGATAACGACCCTGACGGCGACGATTGCCACCGTGACGGCAGCACCGTCTGTGCCACAAAATTCCATGCCATTGCTGTCACAACAAACGCTGCAGAAGCACTTTCACAACAACAACAACAACATCAACACCTTTCACAACAGTAGTAGTGGCAGCAGCAGCAGCGACATTAGTACTTTTACTTCTGCTTCGGCGCATAATTACAATCATCGCCACTCGCAACAGCTGTCGACGGCTACATTCACGCCCCTCACACCAGCCCCCCCAACAACGCCTGTACGAATGATGGACATTGTGGTATTGAATGGCAGCACGAGTAGCAGCGGTAATGATGCCATCCTTGACGGTGCCAACACAAACACCTTGAAAAGTCTTTCATCTATACGGGTGGCAGCTATGGCGGGTGTGCCAATGGGCGATGTGAATCAGCTGCCAATCTTTGACTTTGGATTGCCGCGTAATATAACGGCACGTACCGGTCAAGCGGAAGCCGCAATTAAATGTCGCGTGGAGCGATTGGATGATAAATCGGTGAGTGAATGATATTTAAGTGGGGTGGATGGTGGACATTGTGGGGGTAAGAGTGTTTAATAGGTGTGAACAATTTTATGTGGAAGTTTGAAAAGAAGACAAGCAAAAATCGGTTGTATGTGTAAGGAAGGAAGCATAAGAAGATGAAAGTGAAGCGTAAAAAAATGTAATGGTAAAAAAAAAGTTATGTGGCAATATCGGCTAATTAAAAAATTCTATGCTGCTGAGGAAACATTAGCAATGAATCATTTAAGCGCATGCTTATTTTCATGACCGGATGTTTAGCAAACTTTAAACGAGTCACATTTCGTTTCAGTACAAGCACTCTTTCGTAAGATGCAATCAGTCGGTATTTTAGTAAGTGCGCCCCGCTCCGGTTTTCACATAAAACTCGGGCAAACGTTTACGCAGCATAACTTTTGTAGAGCACAGTCAACTCAAATACCTTTTTATACATACTTAGGCATGCTCGGGGCCCGGCATACTTTGCGACAGAACTATCGTGGCGGAGTAGGGTAGCGCATTAAGAACCGCACCTGTATTTATTGCAGGGAGAATATTCACAGCTCGAATTGCTATTAGGCTTACGGAAACCGGGTGTTTAATTGCCTCAAAAGCTGGACCCCCTTAAGTGCTGGAGACCCTGAACGGACGGACCATATACTGCTCCTCCGAAATGTTTCGCAGTAGTTTTTTTC
>NW_016167612.1:0-1802 GCF_001687245.7 Rhagoletis zephyria
CACATTGGTCGTCCAATCATAGTTACTTCATCGTCACAATCATGATGCATCGATTAAATGAGGACTACATTTTGGCACACTCGTTCGTGATATTTGAATTCATTTGGCGTCTAAAAATTGACTTGAAGCAGGTATTTTCGGTTTTTCTGGTTGATATTTTCGCAAAATATTTACAAAAACCTGCAATTTTCAAAATATGAACTGTGCTGCAACAGTTTTAGACCTAATTTTTCAGTAATATCTCTTCTCTTCTTTTCCTGAAATGTATTTTGTGCATGCACACAGAGACTTTTTACAATTTCGTCATATTTTATAGTTAAAACGCTCAATTTTATAGAATTTTATTGCAATTATTCACTTTTTATTAAATTTCGACAGATTTTATGCAAATGCAATTTTATGCAATTTTAATGCAAATATTAACTTTTTCACTAATTTTTCCCCATAAAATGTAAACAAACAATGCGTGCACAAGGATTAGCAAACGGCAGTGCCGTACTTATACGATTCTGCATCTTCTACGATTTGCCGATAACTAGCCGATAACTACAAGTGTGCAGATCTCCTTTGAAATGCATGTGCTCGGCTCAAAATTTCAGTGCGAAACGATAACGCAACTATGATTGGACGACAAGTGTGCAGATAGCCTAAGCGGTAAAAGTTATCGACGTAGTTTATCGACGTGAGGTCAACAAATTTATCACCTCTCAAATTCGGAATGTGATCGACAAAAAAATGTCCGCTGCTTTTCGTCCGCGATCGAAAAAACGCAAAGAAATTTCCTCTCACTCGAATATGAGGAGTCCAAGCATTTCCGATGCCGGCTTCTCATAACTGAGGGTTTATACTGTCATGACCATAGCAATACATTCACACTTTTTCACCAATACATGCATACTAGGCTGGATCGATTTTGTATGGGGGAAAATAAAAGTAATTTGAGCGTATTTTAATAGTAATATTATGCCGTCTTAAGACTAAGCCAATTTTTATGATTAAGATTTATTTAAAACTTATCTTTAGCCCGCGCAATTGAATCAAAGTTTATGAATTTTTAAAATGAGACTTTGGCTTGTAATATCTATGGGATGCGTTAATTGTTATAAAGAGGACGATATATCAAATTAAGGGTTATTAAATTTAGTACCTCACGTTCATTTAACATATTTCAATAAGTCTACTAGTTTTTAACATATTAAGATAAACCTTACAAAAAGTGAGACGAGATTTTTTTCAAACGTTTTAATGCTTTCGTATGTTTATATAAAGGGTACTCGTTTAAACTCTTAAATGCCACGTATATCGTGTATACCTCGTAAGTATACCGCCTCGTAAACAATATGTCAAAATTTGTATGAAAAAGCTTTTACACAGTTCGCTTAAGTTTGCACGTCGATTTTGGCTCGTAAACGATCTGGTAAACTTACGAGCCAAGAAATGCAACCTTGCCGAGTGCCGGCTGATTTTTTTACAATTTAATTTTTCATTTCGAATTGTGCTAACAAACTACGTCCTGAAGCTTTTTTATCTAATTAAACGTTAAACGAAATGGATGAGGTAAGAATTAACCTTGATCAATGTTTTGTTTATGCATTTCACGGCAAATAACTTTCTATTTTAGCTTTTGCAAT
The DNA here is from genome assembly GCF_001687245.7 of Rhagoletis zephyria. NCBI lineage: Eukaryota > Metazoa > Arthropoda > Insecta > Diptera > Tephritidae > Rhagoletis > Rhagoletis zephyria. The sequence continues at coordinate 1,632 of NW_016167612.1, forward strand.
CAAAGAAGAAAAGGAAGAGATACAATCCGACCCATCGTTGGACTGACTTGGAAACGTCGGAACTTGTGCAAGCCGTATCTGATCTTGTAAAAGAAAATCCGGAATCATTTGAGGTATATATTTTTATAAAAGTAAAAACAGAAGTTATTCTTTGCATTTTATAGAAGCCGA
>NW_016167612.1:4495-19972 GCF_001687245.7 Rhagoletis zephyria
TGTAAAAAATTTCTGTACGGAAACTTTTTCTAATGGATGTATAGTGATCTCCATTGTTAACTTTTATACAAATAAAATGACTGAATTTTTTATGTGAAAATTAATTAAATGACTCTTTATTGACTTCATTCTTGCATAAGTGATAATAGTGCACGTCGCTTTTCTTCGCCTTCGTTGGCTACGAAACTCTGATTTTCAGGTTCGTCGTTTTCACAACCTTCCTCTGGGTCTACCACCATTTCGAAATCGTTTTCTCTGAGCGTTATTAAAATATTGCGTAATATACCCCAGACTAACACCCAACGGCATGATAAACTTATGGAAGAATCGTTTCTAATTTGAATTTTTAATTCCTTTAAACTGCTAAATCGCTCCTTGACCTGACCAAAACAGTGCTCTATCCTAATACGAAACTGGCTGAAGGTTTTATTAAATTTATTTCGCTGATGCAGGGTGCCGCTCGTTGAATTTGCTCTGAATGGAGTTATAAGCGAGGTAGTCAACTTGTAAGCGCTGTCGCCTGCTATCCATTCTGCTCCAGTCAGAAAATCGGCAGTTTTTGTTGAAAGCTCACAGTTGTTAAATATCCTGGCATCGTGCACACTACCAGGGTACCCCAGAACCATATGACGGATTCGCAAACAAATTGAGCTTTTATCGAATATATGTGTTTCCGAGAAAAATATGCTTCGGGATCCTCAAAGGGTTTTTCTGACAATTTTATTTCTGTCCCATCAACATATCCTACACAGTGCGGTAGCTCATGGAAAGTTTCGGCGACCAAGGTCCTACGCTCTTGAGTATCTGGCCAGTATAAAAATCTGTCCTTCAATTTCAAAATCGCGTTGAAAACTCTATTGGTTATTGTCTAAAAAATATAAAAATTAGGTGTTAGATTATGTCATTCCGACAGATTTTTACCTGTATTGTGCCTCCATCACTTATACCAAACAAATATGAGATTTTTCCAATTGTCGCTCCCTCACCACATGAACCCAGCCGGTACAAGACAATGGCGAGTTGTATGTCAACAGGAAACTGTATGCAGGATCGCGGCCCATTGAAAACTTCATCTTCTTTTATTAGATCCAGGATATATTCAAAGCTCGACCAGCTTACGCGCACAATTTCACGGAACCTGCTTTCGTCCAAGTTTGGCAAAACATTTGTTACAAAGTTGCGAGATTTGGGCACGGAATGGTGAACAAAAGGGTGTACATATCGCAAATCTTCCGAACAAGCAAATAAAACAGCCAGGTTTTCCAATATCTCATCCTCTTGCTCGCGGTACTTGATCTCTAAATGTCATATACATATTTTTACTGACGAACACTAGCAACAACTCAATGTTTATTACCATTAGGTTCTCCGAAAAGCTCCAACATCCACCAGTCATTTAGTAATATATCTTTCCACAATTTGCAAATTCTACGTTTTTCACTCATTTTCGGCATGTTTGTTTCCAATTTTTATCAAATACCGAAAACGAGTTTACGCTAGTAATTTGCAGGTGCGTTCGTATAATACCGTGCGTAAACTTACATATATACGCGATTCGTAAGTTTAAACATTTAAACGAATACCCTTATAATATTAAAAGGACCATGTACTTGGTGACGTCGATTTGGTCAGTTTTTTTCAAGATGGTAGTGAATGAAGTCAAACATGTATTGTCAAAGATTAGGAATCGTTGGATAAGCTAATAGTAGTTTCAAGCATATAAGAATTAACACACATTAACATAATACAATTAGGCTGAAAAAGCTGAAGATCCACTTAAGTTTTTCGATATAACTTTAGTAGTCCGGTCAAATTAGACCAAAAATAGGAGTGAAGTTACAAAAATTCCCACCCAAAAATTGTATATTAGACAACGATTCAAAAAGTTGGAAGAGTTGTAATCGTCATAATATGCACACGTTTCCACACCACCTTTGTTGTACTTATACATATTATGCCGATTACAACTCTTCCAACTTTTTGAATCGTTATATCTCGGAAACGGTGGCTCTTAGGAAAAAAAGTATTTTGACATTTTTTATAGATAATTATTTGGTCTACAATTTTTGTCAAAACTAATTTTATGATAAACTTACCGTTTTGCTGAAAATCGCGAAAACCCCGTTTTTGTGACCTTTGACCCCGAGTAACTTTTTTTCCAGGTATCGTATCGATGAGGACTTCTTAGATTTCATTTATGATGGTTTTGAACAATCCTACCAATTTTCAGGTGGGTGGGAATTTTTGTAACCTCGAATGTCTAAATTGACCGGACTATAATAAATGTTACTCGATCGGTACGTAATAATTACCAAATTGAAAGCGAGACTTACTGTTACTGATTTATGATAATCATATGACAAAAATCGTTCAAATTATGAACAAATTATTTTAAAATAAAAAAATGTTGAACAAAATTTTTTGTCATTTCCCTATATTTGCAATTTTCATATTGTATGCAGAAACATAAGTAAACTAATTAGTGTTTCTAGAAGTTGTGCCTGTTCAGTGTTTCCATACTCATGCATTAACAAAATTTTTCCACGATGATGGAAAATAATGGCTTTTCTATTAGAGCTACCGAAATTGTTCCAAAATTTGCAAAAGTTCGCTAACTATAGCTAATATTAAAAAAATATTAGAATATATACATATATTGTATTAATGCTGTTCTTTACATCTTTTGAGTATAGGCCAGTGCAATTACCAAGGGAACAATTAAAATTTTATTGAAAACATATAACTTTGAGATTAACGATAATCTAAAGGGCTGCGAGAAATGATATTTGACTTTACCTTTTACGTTAATGGANGTTCGCTAACTATAGCTAATATTAAAAAAATATTAGAATATATACATATATTGTATTAATGCTGTTCTTTACATCTTTTGAGTATAGGCCAGTGCAATTACCAAAGGAACAATTAAAATTTTATTGAAAACATATAACTTTGAGATTAACGATAAACTAAAGGGCTGCGAGAAATGATATTTGACTTTACCTTTTACGTTAATGGATTCATTATCTAATAATATGCACCTAACTTTTTTGCTGAACCCAGAATTTTGAACAAGAATTGGTCTTATTCGACTAGTGTGCTGTGGGTTATTTAGCGGTCGATGCGCGGGCTCTTAAAATAAAAGACTAATATTTTGCAGGCTTGTTGTTGACTTCATGATACAATATCTTTTCACTATTACCAAGGGATTTGAGAAAAATTAGATTTTCGACCCGCCCTAATGCATACTTCTTCAATTGTCTCCATCACTGTCTTGATTAATTTGAAGATAGTAAATCGGAAAAAGAATTGACGTATGGAGATATTGTGACGAAGCGTTTTTGCTGCCCGACGCATCTTTTACAACGCTGGGGTATACTTACCGTGTCCAGGGTTGGTTACAATAACTTTGTAGTTTCGGAGCTCTGGTAAATCGTCCTTTATTATCTAAACTTCCTTAACTTCTATAAACATGTAACAAGAAAAGACCACAATAAAAAATTCCAGAAGTGTCACCTCTGGTGGCTGGGTAACGGCTCCGTGTTCCGTTACGGGCCCGTTATGCCGTAGTGGCGTGGCTTTAGTACTGGTGGGCAGCGCTCTNCTTAACTTCTATAAACATGTAACAAGAAAAGACCACAATAAAAAATTCCAGAAGTGTCACCTCTGGTGGCTGGGTAACGGCTCCGTGTTCCGTTACGGGCCCGTTATGCCGTAGTGGCGTGGCTTTAGTACTGGTGGGCAGCGCTCTGCTGACGTCGATGAGTGGTGCGCTGCTAAGGTCGGTAAGTGGTGTTCTGGTCGCGTCGGTATGTAACGCTCTCGGCAATGTCGATGAGTTGCGCTCTACTCGTGTCGATATGTAGCGCTATCGGCAATGCCGGTGAGTTGCACTGTGGTCGCGCCGGTGAGTAGCGCTCTTGCACTGCAGGGGAGTAGCGCTCCAGTGACGCCGGAGAGTGGCGCTGTTGATGCCGCTCTGCTGACGGCGGTGAGTAGCGCTCTTGTAGGTGCTGTCGACGTCCCTCTTCTAATGGCGGTGCTGACTGCGGGCGAGCGGGTGTCGCACGTACGCGGTCTCACGAGAGGCTGTGGTGAGAGCGTGTGTAGCTTGTGGCGCTGCCACTGGGAATGTGATGTCTATCCCGACGATTCAAGCCGGCGCAGAAAAAATCACCCTTACCAGCAGCTGTTGCAGACATGAAATCAAGCCTGACGAGTGAAGCCGGCGCAGATAAAACCGCTTCTTCACGACCACAGTCTCTTCTGCTGACTGCTTTTCGGCTGTGTTGTATCCAGTGTTGCCGCCGATCAAAAACATTCTAACCAAGATTGGAAGAAAAAGTTACCAAATGTAAGGAAAAATAACCAACTTCTTTATTAGATTAATAATTCAGGTCATCACAAACAATTTTATATAATACGTATAGAAAAAGTTTACAAACCAAAGAAAATCAATGGTTATTTGCATTTTAGAAAAGTAAATCCATTTAAGGCTATAATATGTAAATTTTAGAAAATCAGTCTTCCCGTATTAGACGCTTATGTATGAATGTTAATATCTTCGTAAACCTTACCAGACTCTAAATGAGGTTTTTAAATAAGTAATAAGTCTCCAACCTCTTTGAAAGAATCAATGAAATACCTAATCAGCGTGAACAACATTGTATGTATTTTAAGATTAAGACTAAATCTTCTTGAACTATATCGTCGCTCAGCGCGCAATACCTCGTATACGCCAAACGTAGTACCGTGTACACGATGGTAAATAAATTTTACAAAAGCGCAAAAAACCGATTTTTTTTAAAACTGTGGAATGGTATTTTCACTGAACCTACTTGCCATAAGATTATTATTATTAATCTTAACTTAATTTAATAAAGTAAACAGTAATGGAAAAAGAATAACAAAATCCCTTTTTTATTGTACATACATGACATGGTATTGGATTCCGCATATACAGGTATTTATATATGTACTATCTAAGTATGTATTCATTTGAAGTAGGCTTTAGCCGACCATGTATATTATGTATTCTGTATATTATAAAACAAATACATACATACGTAAGTAATATTAATACATTCATTGCAAATATTCACTGCTGGGGCTGCCACTCTCCTCAACCTCGACTGGTGTAGATAGCCTATGTCAATTAAAAACTAACGTAAATTGTTGTGTGTCTACAAATAATTAGTAAGTAAGGTCAGTAATGTAAACACACATGTGACTGCAATATCATATAATAACGTTCTTAACAACAACGTGAAGAATGCAAGCAAAAAGAGTTATGACTCATATATATGTCACAAATTGGGCAAAGCATTAGCGGCCACTTGCTTTGTAGAAACGATCATATTGCAGCTTGCACATGTGGGTCACTTTTGTGAAGACATTTGTAGTGTTGTATTTTCTCAAGACGATGAACTTTGTAGAGCAACTGTGAAACAATTGGTTTCACAATTGATATTTCTCAGTATATGAGAAGTCCATATAAATTTAATTAGAGTAAAAGAAAAGCAATGAGACTTTACTACAAGAACATTTAGAAAATGCAAAACTACAAAATAATAAATTATGATTGGTCACAATATGAAAATTTTGGAAAAGTAACTTAAAATTGGGAGTGTCTTAGATTTAAGGAGAAATGTAAAATTTATTATAAAAGCAGTGTTTGTGCACTGAAATAAACAGACTTGTTTTGAGTCAAGCATTGCCTCGTTTTTTCTAACTTGTCTCATCAATAAAAATAGGCCTTGGGGCCATCATCCTTTTAGCGGGGCTCGATTAAAAGCCAAAAGTTAAAAATACCTAAAAATTATAATATAAAAAAAATAATCATAACATGGCGATCCTGCCAAATTGGCACTATAATATCTCTAATAAAAACAAATAAATTTAAATAAAAATTATATTCAGGACGGAGCAATATTCAAAAGAAGACCTGGACAACCTGTTTCAACAGCTGAACCACCCAAGATCCTACGAAGAAGAAAATATAGATGATGAATATGTCCCTGAAGTACTGACGACAACATCATCCACACCAATATCAAAATACGTCCCAACTCCGCTCACGGCTGGACCTAAGCCACTAACAATAGAAGCTTACAGAAAAAGACAAATTAGAAACGATAGCACAGAGCATAGTGCAGCAAAACGAAAAACCCGAGGAGGTAAGGCGGTGAAACTACGAAGGAAGATTGGTGAGCTACACAGGGTAATTCCATTAGCTACTGGAGAGAACAAGCGAAAATTAATTGCGGAACTAATAGAATTGAAGAAAAATCAACATAAACATAACATAACATACACAACATAACATAAACAAGATAACAACTGAGGTTTGGACAATTGTACTTCCAAAAGCCAAAGAACAGCAGCAGAAAATTACCATGAACAACAATAACAACAATAGCAGCAGCAGCAACAATCTTTTAATAAATAATGTAATAGGATTTATTACGATTGTTTTTATATTAATTATAATCAGGGACGTGAACCGGTTTTGAACCGGAAAACCGATTTTTTCTATTAATTAACTGAACCATTAACCGAACCGAAATTTTCCACAAATGTTTCCTCCGAACCGAAAACCGAACCACTTTCTATAAAGGTTTAAAGGTTCGTTTCAACCAATTTTCAATAGATAAATGTACGCACTTTTTTTCTTTTTGTTAAACATGGTAATACCTACAATGTTTGTTTACGATGTGACAATATAAAATGTAAAGACAACCCATCTCATTTGACAGACACTTGACCCTAATCTTGTGCGTTGTTGCACTTGACACGTGACACTTAAACTTGCACGTTATTTTTTTGTTTTTCGAACCGTTGAACCGAACCGAAACCTCGGTTCAAAGACCAAAAAACCGCTTTGACGAACCAATCCAAAAGTGCAAAAACGGTTCGAACCGCTGAACCGAACGGACCAAATTTTTCATCCAGTTCACGTCCCTGATTATAATCATATATTTTATAAATAAGCATTGTAAGACTTATGTTAAAAAACAAATAATTAAAAATATGAATTTAAATAATAGTGTTAAAAAAAAATGTATATATATATAAAATAACCTAAATATATATATAAAATAAAATTTGAATATAATAATAATTAAATTTTACTTAAATGGAGATGAAAAAGTTTGTAACAATATGCTTTTATCAAGGATGTTTTGGTGAAATGTTAAATAAAAATTGTCTAAATGCCAGAACAAAATAAAAGACATAGGAAAAGTTAAATATGTCATGTATAATAATAAAAGCTTCCATTATAGTTGTTTTAAATGTGATGCATGCAGAGTAAATATTGTAAAAAGAAAATTTGTAATTCTTGATTTAAGAATGGTATGTGCTTAATGTGCATAAAATAAATATTTTAAAATAATATCTATCACAAATGAAAATTTTACATAATAAATAAATGGAAATAGAATATGCTTCGAATATACTTGCGAATTTAAAAAAGAGTCCAAACAGAACTTATACAGACGAACACATAGACAAGACTTTAAATGACTTATTAAATGTACGACAGAAAATAGTAAAAAAAGAAGAGGAGTATGAATTTGATTTGCTTTTAGGAAGAATAAAATTACTTTTAAAACACAAAGTTGACGAAGTTAAAACAAAAATGTCCAAATTTGATTTAGTAACTGCTTCCAAGCTGATTCCGGAATTTCAAGGGGATTATCGTGAAGTAAACAATTACCCTGGTTTAATTGAATTCTATCACGATACCTTAGAGAATGAGCAGCAGCAACAGTTATTAATTAAATTCGTTTTAGCTACAAAGCTATCAGAAAAAGTAAAAAATAAAATTCTGACAGAAGCCAAGCCTACTACATTTGAAGACTTTAAAAAACTACTCAAATAAACATATAAATCATATAAAACAACCCCAAAAATTCACAGTGAATTATCACAAACAAATCAAAAAGGTTTGAATGTGAATACTTTTGGGTCTAAAATAGAGAACTTGTTAGCATCATAAATGAATTGCAGATAAGTGAACAAGGTGAAACAAATAGAGAAATAATAGTTAAACTTAATGACCAATGAAAAACCCTGGCGACTTAATGGGTATAGACTCGATAAGTGCACCAGTGTTTTTTATTAAAAAAATAAGAAAACAAAAGCACCAGGTTTTAGTTTGAAATACAATTAAGTTTGGCGGTTTATTTAATAGGTATATTAAAATTCAAGGGGGCTTACAATATTACCTTGGTTATGAAGTGGTGTGGTGGCGGAACGTCCGTAATCGCTGGTGATTTAAATCCAATAGAATGTTTAAAGAATTAGAAACTGAAGTCGAACCCTCTAAACGGTTTGAAGAGTTCCGTTTTCAGGGGAAATTTAACGAAAGTGCACTGACAGGAAAAGTGCAGTGTTTCTTTTTGTTTCACATACGAATGTGTATGGGTGTGCATCTGTTAAATTAACATTAGGGTGGTACACCCGATAATTTAATTTAAGTATTTGATTTAGTGTGGAGGCCTAAACATACCGGCCCCTTGCTATAAGCAACGTCTCAAAGATCATTCAGCCACCACACCTTACATTTACATTTATTTACATTGTAAATTATGTTCTTTAACTTTGTGAGTTCTACCGCAGATTGGTCCTTGCCCGGGGATCTAGTCCGAACGTTCTCCGGTCCTCCTTGCAGTCTCTAGCTACGGGGAAAAAATGGAAGAAAAAGCTAATAAGGAAAAAAGGTGTGGTTGATCATTTCATTGCACTTTTATTTAAATTCGGTGTGTATTCATGAATACAAAATATAAAATTTTAAATGTTTTGTCACATTTGGTAAGCTCCTGATATAATCAGCCCGAACGTGGAAGCTTGCGCCAGTAAACCGCCGATCGTTGTTGGCGGAGTGCCACATACCATGACCTGGGCGTACACATCAGCGCCGAGTGTTAGTCGAGTGGGGGTGGTCCGATAGAACTTTGGATCCGCCAGACGCATAAATTGAAACGGCGTCGCTATCGTTGGGTCGATGTTAGCCGCAGGGCTGAGTCGGTTGTATCGCGTAACTAGCCTGGCCTGAGTATTTACCCGTTCCGCAACCCCGTACTTTCCTCGCAGCACGAGGGAACATGTTTTCGCGCGGGCGTTGCTGGCTTCGAGCTGAAGCTCCCGTGCTAGGTCCCTGTCGATGGTACTGCTGGGGGCGCAAGAGTCAATCAACGCCCGTACCAGATGAAGTCGGCCGCCTGACTCGATCCGTACAATTGCGGTTGGCGCGATGGCTACGAATGAGCGCATTATTGGTGCTGGAACCGCGATTGTTGTTAACTTCCCTGTCCGGAATCCACCCGATGGAATGCGTTGGATGGTGAGGGAGGAACGGTCGCCACGTCGGTGTCGTGCGGCTCTTATTGCTTGCCAGCGCGACGAGCGAAAAGGACGAGTTTCCGCGCCATCACGCTGGCTGCAATTACGCTTGCACCAAAATGAGCGAAAAGGACGAGTTTCCGCGTCATCTCGGTGGCCAGAATTGGTTCCGCGCCGATATGAGCGAAAAGGACTAGTTTCCGCGGCATCTCGTTGACCGCCCGTTGGCTGTGTGTGTGACAGCACTGCTGGCATGGGACTGTCTGCTTCAAGTTCGTGCTGCAGCGGCTGTCGAAAATTGCGGGTTTTCAAGCCGCCGTCTGGTGGTGAAGGGATTATCTCTTCCCGTCTTTCCACCTCTTCTTCCTCTACCTGCTTCGCCCATGACGTCGTTTGGTCGGAAACGTGGAGCGAAATCGCTCCGTCAGAGCCGTCGTCGTTATCGGGGTGATTTTCTGTCGTTTCCCTTGGATCGCCGTAGTCTTCAATATGCAGGGAGGTATGGTGCTTTTCGTCGCAACGGTAGCATCGGTCATTGCTTCCACATATCTCTATCCGATGGAATGGCGACAAACAGTTGGGACAGTACCGATGTATCAAAATCGCCCGCAACCTTTCCTCGGCGGATTTCCCTCGGTATATGGGGCAGAGTCGTACTCCATGGTTGTTACCGCACAACCGACAGGGAATCTTAAAATGATCGACCCGTTTCTCGGTCTTAGTGCGGATGGCCGTGAAGCGAGGCATTCTGTAAAGTTAAACCCCCTTTTTATGGCCGTATGCACAATTATGGTTCATTGTGTATTTTAAACCTTAGCTGGGTGGCAAGTTAAACATATATACATACACATATTTAATTGCTAATATGATTTTCATTTCTTTTACTATTTTTATTTTATTTGATTTTTTTTTTGAGGACTAATTCCCTGCCCTGCAGGGTATAGTGGCTGAATAGTAATTCGCTTATCTCGTACAATAGGTGAGAGAATGGCTATGGTGTGTTTACCTTGGCCTCCCACCCGAAAGAATAAACAATTTCATTATTTGTTCGCATGGTGCGGAACTTCGCTGAATCGGTTAAACCGCAGGTGCTTATGAATGTGCTTGGTAATATCACAATTTCAATGAGTTATTTTGATATTACTAANGTTTGATATTACTAAAATATAGGGCACGTGAAAATTGATTCACTCATGGTTTTATAAAAAGAAAATTCATATGTGCTAAGCCTTGCTTTGTTTCGAGCAAATCCAAGGGAATGAGTTGCGTAGTAGATTTTTAGTTTTGCGATCGTAGGAGAGTCCCAACCCTGGCTGCGTTGTCAACCAAGAGCGTAAATTGACATTTACGTTCTTATGTTAGAGATGTGATAGTCAACACATATGAGTATTCATATTCCGTACCGATTTAAAGGTATCCGGTACTTTCGATACTCGGTGTCGGACAAAAAAAATAATAATAATAATAGTTTTATAATATACGCACGACAGCCAAACATATGGAAGAATTTTTGATAGGTAAATCCCAATAGCGAACTTTGAGGAGATATCGTACGAACTGCACTCAAATAAATGAATATAATAGAATATATATATATTCTTTTTTTATTGTCAATACAGATTTTTTTTTTATTGTAAATACCGATTTTTTTATTCTAAATACTGATTCCACNCATATATATATATATATATATATATATATATATTCTTTTTTTATTGTCAATACAGATTTTTTTTTATTGTAAATACCGATTTTTTTATTCTAAATACTGATTCCACACCGCGCCTTTACGGAGTGAAGAACGAAAATTAGATAAATGCAACTCAGTAGTTATCGAAGTTTCAGTAAAGTTATGTGAACAATTATTATTCCTTTGAAAAAATGGACTGGTAAAATTATGCAACAAGTGATTTAAGTGTGCTTATATTACCAAGGTATAATGCATGGAATCGGTATCGGTTAGCAACATCGAAACTTTGGGTACCGAGTATTGCGGCAACTTTGCACATCACTATTTTTAAAATGACACATTCATCGATGTCAATTGCAGCACATATAAGAATTTCCTGAATGACACAAGTGTTTGCGAGGCGGTAAGTTGCGCATTTTTGCTTGTTGTATTTTAATTTGATAGTTTTTTGTCTTTCCTTTCAGCTCTCTTTGGAAATATTCCACCCAGAACATTCATTCACTCAAGTACGGCATATTTGACACTCATAACCGAGTTCGCCGGAAAGATGAATGGGGAATTCTTGTACGCAGAATGGAAAGTGCGGAATTTTCATATGCAGGCGATACTCGCAACACCAATTTCTCGGAAAAAGCCAACCAAGTATCGCGAAATATGCATTAATCTAATATGAAGCTTTTATTCAACCCATATTATCTAACTAATATCTTTTCTTCTTTAAAGCGCTTTTCGTATTCCGTCTTTGCCATCTTTGACCCTACTTGGTTATAATTCATCTAAAACGTGCTACAACTTTTATATTTGGGTAATGAATACACCTAAAATAATAAAAACTTCAAGAAATCTTTCGGAATTATGCTATTGTTCTGCCCGACTTGTGGTAATATATTAATGGTTGGGATACGCACCGATTTTCAGGCAATACCTGCCCATATATATGTAATATTAAACGAAAAATTTTAACTCGAACATTTCCACGATTGAAGGAAGTTGATCATATCATGGGTGGTGCAGCCGCATTGGAAAATGTAGATTCCACCCAAGCTGAATGTCCTGCGTGCTCTCACAAAAATATTATTCTATGCAAATGCAGACCCGGTCTGCGGATGAGCCCCAATGACCACATTTTATAAGTGTTGCAATCAAATTTGTGGCCATAACTGGAGGGATTAATCCTGTTATGCGCCTTATCAAAATTAAGTCATATGCGCTTTGTTGCAAAGTTCAAAAAAACGCTTTTGGATGCCTATCTGCATCCATGGTACCTACTCCTTCTTTCGACATACTACACTAAAATGCTTCCAGCCTCACGGGGAAGGGTCTTCGACGTGCTAGACCCCAGGGCTTTAACTGTTGCTCGCCGCTATTTATTAAACGGAGATTATCGCTTTGCCTACGGGTACTGTGTATGGTCTAGCTCGTATTGCGAATAACGAGGAGGCCATAAAACGACTACAGTATATTTTGCTTAGCTGCACATCCTTCTTTGCACGAAAAACTTGTGCACCTAACCGAAAAAGGCACTTAAGCGAATTTTCTTTACTACTTCAATGAGGAAGTTATCCGAATCCCTATGAAATCAAATAATGGAAAAGCACTTATCACGTAGAAAATAATGCAGGCGAAATTTTTTTCGAATGGTTTCTTATTATTTTTATAACTACATAAATTGATAGCCATTTTCTTTGTTCTGCGATATGAGCAAAATAAATAAAAGCTTGTTAAATTAGGTAATTGTAGGGCCAGTGCAGGTAAACGTAATACTTTCTTTGATAATTGATACTAGTTGCATAATTTTTAAGGCAGGTATCGCCAATGTGCATGTATATTGAATGCATCTATCAGAGCAGTTTCCTTATAAATTTTAAAAATAATGTCTCAGATGCGCATTTTGGGGTAGGTATCTTAAATGTGCACTTAAGCATAAAGGCAGCAAAGCAAAATATACTGTATATGAAATAAGGACGAAATTGTTTTAAACCAGTTGCGATTTGTGTAAAAAATTTAGAAGGTTTTCGTCTCTATGGAAAGTCGGACCATTTAAATGATTCCGTCTTGCCTCGGACTACTGGAACTCTCACTGTTATCTTATCCCACAACAATATCTTGCGGAATGATTCAAAAGCAGAAGTACTCAGATTTTAAACATTCAACAAAGCGCGGGATATCGAACAAACAACATATTTCACGTACTGCGACAAAAGGCTCGTTGTCGTTACCATATAATAGCCGGTAGCGATTTAAAGCATTGTGGTTTACACATCAGCTAGAATACCTACGTATAAGTGCACGTACTTAATTCGCTTAGGAATCTACTCGTAATGTGTAGTATACTCGTGTATCTCAACCACTCAACTCGCCGTTCGAGACAGAAAGTACTAGAACTACTATTAAATGGTCTTAAAAGATTAGAGTACCGTGGCTAGTTCAGCGTCGACCACCAGTGCCGGAGTCATCGCTGTCAGAATATTGAATGGCACCAGCAAATCTGATCCCGGGAAACGAGAGTAGTGCATAAGTGTTGACGAAACTTTGGGGAGTGTTAACTATCTTTGCCTGGATCTAAGTTTGTGCATGCATACATATGTCAATATATTTTGTTGAGTAGGCATGGTCGAATGTACATTTCTATTGGTACCAGGAACTGGGCCATAATTTAGTTCTAATGTCTTCGAAGCTTCGAGATTCGAATTTGAGTCGAATTTTAGCTCCAAACTGGCGAATTTTCGAAATCGAACTTTGTGGTGCTGAAGTTCGGATAAAAATCGATTTTTTTTTATAAACAAAAAACGAATTTCGTCTTTCTGACGCATAAAAATGTGGCTCGAATAGAACTGCTCGTCTTGTTTACTTAAGTGTGTAACGTGAAGTTCGTACAATCTCTCTTGCTCTTGTAGAGCACGAAAAATAAAGTACATTATACTTCTCAAAAGATTAGTTTCAATATACATTTTGTTAATTTTTAATTTATACAACGAAAATAGATATAAATTTTTGGATTCTTCGCTGATATATTTTGAGAAAGAAATACTTGTTATTTGTTTTTACTTTTGGTTGTGAAGATAGGCTGCGGATAATTAATCACTTCGGTGTAAGTTCAATTGATTCGGTAGCTGGAATATTTGCCATTTGAGATGTGGGATTGCGTAGGGCGTTGAGAAGTGGAATTCGCGATGGTTGTTACGACGATGTAGATGATGAGACAGAGTTGGTGGGTTATTCCTCATCCTGTTCTCTATATGGCGGCAATAAGACCAATTTTACTAATGGCCTTGTGACTTGCCCTCTTTCGGTCATGACATCCACGACTCGTACGCGGTTATCTGAACCTGGGTGTAGGTTAACGATTCTCCACTCGTTAGGTGGTAGGTTGTCCTCCTTAATAACGACGAGGTCTCCATTTTTCAAGTTGGCTTGTGGGTATTTCCACTTATTGCGCTTTTGGAGCTCCGACAGGTATTCTGTTTTCCACCTCTTGCAGAACGTATGGTGTAGAGCCTTCAGTCTTTGCCAACGATTCACAATCGACGCACGGTGTTCATCAGCGTCGATTTCAGGAGGAGCAAGAAGGTGCCCGCCGACTAAGAAGTGACCTGGAGTAAGTGGCTCTAAGTCTGAGGGTTGGTTTGAAGAGGGACTGAGGGGTCGCGAGTTGAGGCATGACTCAACTCTGCATAGAAGGGTCGTAAATTCTTCGAATGTATATTTATAGTTTGAAGCGATTTTTGTGAAGTGGCATATACAACTTTTGACTCCCGCTTTCCACAATCCACCCATGTGGGGAGCAGCGGCGGGAATGAAATGCCACGTAAGCATTTGATGGGCGTATTTTGTTATGGTGTTATTGCNATACAACTTTTGACTCCCGCTTTCCACAATCCACCCATGTGGGGAGCAGCGATGGGAACGAAATGCCACGTAAGCATTTGATGGGCGTATTTTGTTATGGTGTTATTGCGGGCATCGGCCATAAAGGCTTTAAACTCTGATCTTAGCGATCGCGAAGCTCCGACAAAGTTGATACCGTTGTCGGAGTAAACATTTTTTGGGCAACCTCGCCTCCCCACGAATCTTGCAAATGCTGCCAAGAATGATTGTGTGCTTAAATCAGAGGTGGCNAAAGTACATTATACTTCTCAAAAGATTAGTTTCAATATACATTTTGTTAATTTTTAATTTATACAACGAAAATAGATATAAATTTTTGGATTCTTCGCTGATATATTTTGAGAAAGAAATACTTGTTATTTGTTTTTACTTTTGGTTGTGAAGATAGGCTGCGGATAATTAATCACTTCGGTGTAAGTTCAATTGCTGGTCTCTTTTTCGATTTGAACTATCATTACAGACAAACTTTTAAATTTTTCAGTAAAAGGTTGTTGAAAATTTGAAAAAATACAAATTAAATCGAATTTGTATCACCATTTATCGAATCGAATAAT
>NW_016167612.1:20116-21079 GCF_001687245.7 Rhagoletis zephyria
TACCGTTGTCGGAGTAAACATTTTTTGGGCAACCTCGCCTCCCCACGAATCTTGCAAATGCTGCCAAGAATGATTGTGTGCTTAAATCAGAGGTGGCTTCCAGATGGATCGCCTTGGTTGCAAAGCACACAAACAGACATACATACCCCTTAGACACCCTGCAACCACGTCCGTTGTAGTCCTTTATGTCGAAAAGTCCGGTGAAGTCGACACCTTTGTTAGTAAACGCGCGTGAAAATGTGGTGCGTTCTTTAGGAAGAATACCCATAAGCTGCGTTTGCGACCGTTTTCGGTAGATCGTACAGATCTTACAGTTGTGAATTGTCGATTTGATCATATTCTGGACTCGAGGTATCCAATATTGCGTTCTAATCAAGCGCAACATAAGCTGATTCTCACCATGCAGTGATACTTTGTGAACGAACTGGACTATAAGACGAGACAAGTTGCTATTATATGGAAGGATAATTGGGTGGCGCTCGTTATAAGCGAGATCTAAAGATTTTCCAAGGCGACCACCTGTCCTAATTATATTTTCCTTGTCGATGTATGGGTTCAGGGACAAGATTTCACTTTTTGGACTTATTAATTTTGCCGATCTCAGTGATGAGTACTCCTGACCATAATGCTGCTTCTGGCAGATAATTATTAAGCGTTGAGTCGTTGCTTTGATTTCATCAGCTGAAATCGAACAAGATTCCGCTAGAAATGAAGCTCTAGTGTTACGGCGAGTTCTTTGGGAGAATCTCAGTACGTATGATAGAACTCTCAAAGCTCTCGGTAGATCGGAAAATCTTTCAAGAATATCAGTACTAATATCGACTGCCGTGGTCGCATTAACCTGTACCCTTTTTTGTTCTAACTGTGTCTTATGGTCCTTTTCCTGTGTGGGCCATTGTGTTCTTTCTTCTTGACACCAAGAAGGACCCTCCCACCACAAGGAACAGGTTACCAATTCTTGCG
>NW_016167614.1:0-21075 GCF_001687245.7 Rhagoletis zephyria
TTTAACGGAATTTGGCTACCGCTAAAAATGATTCGCGGCAACACTGGTATGGGGCGAGGCTTGGTGTTCCAGTCCTTTCGAGTTGGTATGCTTTAATCTCAAGACTGTAGTTTTTGGTCCAAGTAACTCGTGAATCAAGAGCGGCTTCTATAAGACCGCATAGAGTTTGGGAAAATTTTCCCGTTCCGATAAACGGAACATCATCGGCACATGCGAGAACGTCATATGTGGAGTACCACTTCTGACAGAACGGCGAAACATCTACAATCGACACCGAGTGTTAATGACATTTCCTCAGTGAGACATATGCTACATATTTATGTATATGGCAGAGACGTAGCCAATCTAATATCCGCACAGAAAAAGATCACTGTACAATGAAAACCTCAAAGATATCCAGAACCATTTTTAACAAACAGACAAACAGCAAACAAAGAATGCGGTGGTGAAGAATGAAAAGTAAAAGTTCCACACCAACAGGAAGAACATGAATACATTAGTAACAGTTAAAATCAACAGTTGGAAAAATTGTAGCAATCTACTGCAGACAATGGCGATAGGAGAAGCAATTCTAATAACAAAAACAACACGTACAGGCAACACAAAAACTAAAACAAAAAAAAAACTTTCTAAAAGCTCCACGAGATGAGAAAATGGAAAATAAAAAAATAAACAACAACCAAATACCAAACGCAAACTTAGTTTGTTGTCTTCCTCGAACGCATACAACAACACAACAACAACTGCACTACAAACAAATAAAACAAAACAGACGTCGATAGCGAAGAACAANAAGGAGGTTGCTATAAATGCATCGGAATACTGTTTCTTGTATGTCACCGTATAACTTTGGACTACGTTAACCGATTTCCATAGTTATTTTTTTTAAAGAAGGGTAGTCCCGTACTAATTTGGTTTAGATCCGATCATTAGATCATGAAGAAATGAACGCTACTCTTAATTAGAATTGAAGTCGGTTTTTTTTAATTACTTGTTGATTTTTTTTCTGACTGTAGTACGCATTCTTTCGTAAAAAAAAAAATCCAATATTCCTTGTATGGAAAGAAATGCATTAAAGAAAAAGCCGAAACTCTACTTAAAAAATTATACAAGAATTTAACGGGCTATCAGATTGCGAACCAATATTTTCATCCAATCTTCACAGTTGGATTCAAAATGTCGACGATCTGACATCTTCTCCCAGCAACTCTAAGTTCAGAGACTTCCAGACTGCAGTGGCGTTTTCCAGGCTACAATCTACGCAACTTTTTGGTCGATCGTTAAGCTCTCAGCAATTACGAAAATTACTAAATAAAGAAGAGGGCGAGTAGTCAACAATAGTTTTTTTACAAAACTGAGGGAACCGCGTTCAAGCATACAACTTCCTCTGAGTTTCTTACTCGCACAAGTCGAGAATAAGAGCACAGTAACCACTAACAAACTGAGGAAAAACTTACGGCAATCGGACAAATCTAACACATCCAACATAATATGACGATCGCTCTGGTCATTGATCGGTGGGCTTGGAACTGAGACTCGCTGAGACTTCCTCAATGAGGTTTCTTAAGGTAATACTGCCGAGAAAAATGGTTCAAGTACATGTAAGGATATGTTTGAAAGAAACTTTTTCGTGAACATAACAATGGACATCTGTAGAAGCCGATTTAACTCTTGAAGTCTAATTTAGGAAGCCTTTCTTTCTGCGAGCACAACCGTGTTTCGTATTCGGTCTCAATCATACTCCGTGGAAAAGTCAACGATAGTTAGAGGAAATTTTCCCTTCTATTCATCTAGGTTATTAAAAGGGGAAGTGGTTTTAGCAGCTCCCTACCTCGGATCGCGCTAGTTAAGCCATCCATTGATAGAATTCGTCACGTTCGAGAGTCTTAGCGCAATTTAAATGATGTATTTTGGAACCAATTTCCATCATCCCTTGTCGAATTTGGTTTGTAGACAAACCGGTTTCAATGATGTGCTCTGTCGGAAACAACAACCCCCAAAAAGTTAATTTAAATCTTACTTCATCCACTCCTTCGTCGAAAGAAGTTAAGTGTCAAGCAAATCGTCTAAGCTATAGATCAACTTCAGAGCTCTAACTGAAAATTACTCCAACTTAGAGCATTTTAAAGCTCAAATACTTTGGACTACTCCCGACTGCTGTCTTTTAAACCCATATCTTCCATCTGCGTCCTATCATTAACATCTTCTTGCCTTCTTTCTGCTACTTTACCAAACTCTATAAATCTGTCACACACCGTACATGTCTGATAGCATTACCATACTCAAGTTAATATTTAAATAGTCGGTAAATGAAATTTCTGCATTTTTTCTTCGTGTCTGGCTTATTCACTACATTCAATCAACTGATGCTATACAACGCACTCCGTTCAATGACAACTTACTTTCCCTACCTGCACACAAAAGTTCTTTCAATATCCTCGAGTCAATGCAGACAATTTAATTTGTACTGCATACTTTTTTGCGTTTACAATACTTTAAACTCATTTACTCTCATTTCGAAACTACTATTTAGGAATTCTTTCATTTGCACCTAACACGTTTCTGGCATTTTTTTTTTTTTTCATTTTGCTTCATTGTGCCAAGCATCTCGTCGTTCACGTCTACGCCGGAATGAAGATGAATACTTCAACACCTAATTCAATATCGTGCTTAAGATCAGCTAACGGTGCTGCAAGGATACGGAGTAAGAAGAAGAAAAAGAAAAGCTGTAGAACAGCACAAGCGAAAGAATGTTACAAAGTGGTTGAGTGGGTGAAGAATAAATGAAGATGGTGACGTTGATGTCTGCTGTGCTCTATTAAATTGAATGGAATAGCGAGAGCAGGTGGTATTATGGACAGTAGCCATCAAGTGTGATTGCCAACGTTGCACAGAGGGTGAAATAGTCGTTCTAGCGGAAGAAAATTCGATTTTTAAAATATGAAAAATCCTTAAATTCTTGACTTGCATTAGATAGATTATCGATCGTCAAATCTCACTGATAAAACCAAACATTCTGAGAAAAAGTGGCAAGTAAATTGCAAAATATTAAGCAATTTCAACAGCAACTAGGTTGAGAAATGGTAGTTACAAAATTAGGGCTAGTGACAGGTTTGAGAAAAAAAAAACAAAAAAATTTATGGAAAACTTTTACTTTCTGTGCTAGGTGTTCCAACCAGGGCAGCACGACCACCAGCAAAGGACTTCGTAGAGCGCCAAGCAAAACATAAGACCACGCTCGACTCGCTAATAATATAATTATACTTTTTCGTTACCAATAGGCATGATGTCGGAAGAAGTGCTGGAAGTGATAAATAAAGGTTTTCGTAATTTCCGACTGAAGCATACTCTTAAAACTTCACGCGAAAACGCGACTCACGATTTTATTGGGGCCTTTTAATTCTCTCCCGAACCATTAGTCAGGTCTTGGCTAAAAATCCTTCCCTTTATTTTAAGAAAATGTATTTGGATAAAAATTTAATTTAAGATTAAGATGGATTTTAAATGAATGCAATTTTTTTTATTATTTTATTTCTATATACCCTATATGAAAGAATTAAAAAAATAAACACGTTAAAAAATTTAAAGGTACAAAAAATGTATTTTATCATTTTTCAATTAAAAGGAAAAATTAAAAATTTAAAGGTAAAAAAAATTTAAAAACAAATCAGGCTTAAATTTTTTTTCTGTTTAAGGTTAAAAAGTTTAAGGTTAAAAAGTTTAAGGTTAAAAAGTTTAAGGTCAAAAAGTTTTAGATTAAAAAGTTTAAGGTTAAAAAGTTTAAGGTTAAAAAGTTTAAGGTTAAAAAGTTTAAAGTTAAAAAAATTGTAACTGTAAAATTTTTAAGATTAACAAATTTTAATAATAAAAATAATAATAATAATAAACAAAAAAATATTTAAATAAATTTCAAGTTAAACAAATTTTAAGTTAAAAATTTTTTATTTAAATAAATTTCAAGTTAAATAAATGTCAAGTTAACTAGATTTCAAGTTAAATAAATTTAAAGATATATAAACTTCAAGTTGAATAAATTTCAAGTTGAATAAATTTCAAGTTGAATAAATTTCAAGTTGAATAAATTTCAAGTTGAATAAATTTCAAGTTAAATAAATTTCAAGTTAAATCAATTTCAAGTTAAATAAATTTCAAGTTAAATCAATTTCAAGTTAAATCAATTTCAAGTTAAATCAATTTCAAGTTAAATAAATTTCAAGTTAAATGAATTTCAATTTAAATAAATTTTAAGTAATATAAATTTCAAGCTAAATAAATTTCAAGTTAACTAAATTTCAAGTTAAATAAAACTTAAGCTGAAAATTTAAAGTAAAAAAATTTTACGTTAAAAACTTTAACTTAAAAAAAAATAAATAAAGTTAAAAGATTTGAATGTTACAAAATTTAGAGTTAAAAATTTGTAAGGTAAAAAATTTCATGTTGCATAAATTTCAAGTTAAATAAATTTCAAGTTATAAAAATTTTACGTTAAACAATTAAAAGTTAAAAAATTTAAAGATATACCAAAAATTTAGCAATAAAAAATATGGGTTTTATTTTTCCATTTCATTTAAGTAAATAAATTAAAAATTACTTAGGTAAACAACTTTGAAGTTAAATAATTTTTAAATTACATAAATATACAGTTAAATAAATTTAAAGTAAAATAAATTTAGTGTTAAATAAACTTAGTTATATAAATTTAAAGTTAAAAAATTAAAGTTCAAAACATTTAAAATTTAGGTAAATCAAAAAATTAAAAAATGAGTCCTTTTTTTATTTTACATAAGTAAAAAAATTAGAAATTACTTAAGTGAACAACTTTTCGTGGAAAATTATTGAAATTATTCCCATCAAAATTTAGCGGCAGAGCTTTTGGGATCCATTGCTATGGATTTTTTCCGTAGATTAAGAAGCTGTCCTTAAAATCAGGGACGTGAACCGGATGAAAAATTTGTTTGGTTCGGTTCAACGGTTCGAAAAACAAAAAAATTACGCGCAAGTTTAAGTGTCAGGTGTCAAGTGCAACAACGCGCAAGGTTTAGGGTCAAGTGTCTGTCAAATGAGATGGGTTGCTTTTACATTTGATATTGTCACATGGTAAACAAACATGATGGGTATTACCATGTTTACCAAAAAGAGAAAAAAGTGGGTACATTTATCTATTGAAAATTTAATTCAAATTCAATCTTTATAGAAAGTGGTTCGGTTTTCGGTTCGGATCAAACATTTGTGGAAAATTTCGGTTCGGTTAATGGTTCAGTTAATTAATAGAAAGGATCGGTTTTCCGGTTCAAAACCGGTTCGGTTCAAAACCGGTTCACGTCCCTGCTTAAAATTATTAATTTAGCTCTACCTTTCGAGATATTTGGGATTACCATATATTTTTTTGCGTAAAATCTTACAATCTATTTTTAACCAACTTCCCGATGAGTTAGAACTTCGATTTTATAAGGCTGTATTATCATTATTTTAGAATATATTAATTTCCTTCCGCTGGATAAACCATTTCGCCCACCGTGCGATGGGCGTTTAAGATAGAAGGATGTTTAATTGAATTTCTATTATACTCGGCGAGTAAGTGATGGATTTGTAATGGTAAATACACTTAATACCATTACAGTGTCGGTGCCGGCGCCGGCGTCTTTTCAACCATTTTCCGTTCAACTATCCACAAATATTTGATTGCAAAAAAAAACACAGAACAAAAAATACATAAAATAAAAAAAGCAATCGACATAAAATTAATTTAAACCACAACGCTGTCGATTAGCGATTAAGCGTCGTACTTTGGTCGATTGAAGCATAAAAGTAGTAGGATTGCAGAGCAGCGAAAGATATTAGTGACAGAGATTACTTGTTGGTTGATTGGTCGACTACTGATTTGCAGGAGAGTAGAGAGAAGGTTCACTTTAAATATATAAATATATGTACATATATATAATTTGTTTCGTTAGGGTGGAATTTAAAGCATAGCTGATGATACCTTAAGGATAAGCCACACTTTGTTAATGTCTCAAATTGAGCTGGAATATATTAGTATGTGTGTAGATTATGCCGAGTGTGAACAAGTTTAATGAGAAATATAAACGAACCGGGCTTTGAGACTTTGTGGTAAAAAATTAGGAATATGTCACAAACTGATATATGGGCCAATACGAGGATAATACCGATTATCACATACTCATCGCTGGCCCTTAGGCAAGGATTTGAGACATGAGCCGGCAATTAAGACTTTGTTTAACTAAACAATTATGCTGGAATGTCACCGATCTGTAAAGGAGGTGGCTTATCTGGAAAGTATCTACCTGCTGAGTTGAGGTTTACAGGGATAAAGAAAGAAGGCGGACGAACGTGCACGAAGGGTTATAGCAGATTCTTTCAGAAAAATTACGTAGCGCTATGAATTTAGAAAATTGTTCAGCAAAGGGGAGTGAAACTTGTTCAACGTTCCTTCTGCTTTTAGCCTATACGTTCACTTACAAAAACCAAAACTTATAAAGTCTTTTATCTTAAATCGATTCTCCTGTTCCAGTTTGCAAATGTTACATATTAAAAACTATTTGAAAACAATTGTAGGGTTCCCCAAAACGAAAAAAAAGACAATCGCAAGAAAAATTTTAAATGTTATAAAAAAATCACTAAAATAAACTTTTTTTTTTAGTTACCCAACATTTTTTCTTATAGCCAAAAAAATAAGTTTTGGTGAAAATTTTTTTAATAACATTTAATTTTTTTCTTTTTTGGGGAACTCTACAATTGTTTTCAACTAGGTTTTGTTATGTAACATTTATTAACTGGAACAAGAGAATCGATTTTCTCCAAAATTACTACTTTTTCTGTTCTTTGCACTAAACAAATTAATACAAGGAAATGAAACTTCAAAAATCGGGATCAACTGGTCTCTTTCAAAGTGTATAAGCTTTCATAACAAAAAAATTAAACTGAGTGAAAAATTAAGGCTCCAGTGAATTATGTACTGTGAAGGCCAGTTTTGAACCACTGTGCAGCGGTGTTTAAATGTCAATAGAAAAGTAGTGAGTACCTATTTGCAACAGATGGAGTACAAAGATACATTTTTACATGACTGATGTTGCAGAAAAGGTTTCTGGATCTGTTGCTGAGCTTATGGTGGGACAGATTCTTCCATACTTTACTAGATAAAATTTTAATACAAATTCCAAAATGTGGGATCGATTTTAAAGTTAAAGAATAGCATATGAGTATGAATATGAGTTAACGAATTTTCATTTTCGTGACAAAGCCACGGCCCTGCACTGCCAGCCACTGCTAGCTATATCGTACCAAACACTTGTTGTTTGAAAAGCGAAAGTAATCATCACAAAAAAAGCGTTAAAGCGCAGAAATAAATAATGTAGACAAAAAAAATACATGAGTAGAAAACTTGTTGTAGAACATTCGCGGCGAAAAAAAAAACAATGGAGAAAAATTCGGGAGACTTTAAAGTATGAAATGGTGAATTTTTCGATTGAGTATCTTTCTACAAGTTAGCTAAAAAAAAACTAGATACACATAAGCACAATTTTAAAGAGTCTTCAGTATGCAACTGACAGGATATCCTTTAAGAGAATAAGCAACAAAGAGCTTAGTCTACGAAAACAAAAGAACTTTTGCGAGCATAACCTAAGAGATGAAGAGAGGTGAAAAGGCAGTCAAGCAATGAAAGAGTTTCGTTAAGTAGAGACTATCGGACTGTAATTGTTGTGAGTGAAGCTGAGAGTTAAACTATTCGAACAAGTATGCTTAGAGCATTAAGCTGTTGAATAATGAAGATACAATAGATATTTGCTAATGAGAGCGAGAGCAGGAGAGTATGCGAGTAGAGTATATGGAGTACAGGAGTATAGAAAGATAAACTACATACATATGCACGCGTTGTTGAGCAAAGGGCTCTAATAAGTTTGAGGCATTGAGTGCAAAAATAATGTTCGATACGTACATATATAAGTAGTAGTCTCCAATGGCGACTTACAACTGTTGAATCAGCCCCAAAAAGAATACGCACCATACGTGTACTTTAATGATGAGGCTTTTTCGGGCATTTTTTTATCGTCAATACGTCCTGAGTAAATAACTAAGAATAAATAATTCCTGCTCTGAATCGTATTAAAATATAATGAAATCATACTAAACCTGCGAGCACCTACAAAAAAAATGCTTATAAAAGCTGTCAAGGGTTACGTCATCCCTGTGTAGACTTCCTTCAGAGAACAAAGGTTATGCACTAAATTAAAAAAACACATCCTTGTGTAGAGTACGCTCGGAGAGCACAAAATGTCTACTACAAAACACAGCCGGCCTTTGAGCATAACAGCTGCACTCATTAGCCGAAAGTTAGTTCCTTCAGCGCGCGCTCCATTTTTTTTTAAGCAGTGG
This sequence comes from Rhagoletis zephyria, assembly GCF_001687245.7. Lineage (NCBI taxonomy): Eukaryota > Metazoa > Arthropoda > Insecta > Diptera > Tephritidae > Rhagoletis > Rhagoletis zephyria. The sequence goes on from NW_016167614.1 coordinate 8,395, forward strand.
CATATCCTTTCAGCGCTTACTCTTAACTCTCCTTCTTTAGTAAAGAGAGAGACACTCAATATATTTTGCGCTCATTCTGTTCGGCAGCCTTTCTATATTCACGCAAATACAAAAGCCACACATACTCATGCGCGTACATCCATAGGAAGCAGGAAACTGCTGCAACAAGTTGTTGCAGAAGCCGACAAACAAAGCCTTGTCGTTAGACTGAAAATATTTCTCAATAATCCAATACAATAGGTACGCAAGTGCATTGTGTGATATTATAGGAAAGTATATAGAATTTAGCTATATAATATATGTAGCTGCATATATATTCATAGAAAAGCAAATATATATACATATTAGGGCGGGTCAATTTGGAGAGAAAAATTTGTTCGACTATGCAGGTAGGGTAGGTTCGAGGAGTATTCTGCGTGGCATTCTAAGAGAATTTGCGCAAGAAACTATGCGTCTAGAACTAATGTCGAGCTTGTTAAATTGCAAAAATTTAATTTTTTCCTTAGTAACGTTTTATATTGCTGTAGTATCGTTAGGCAATGTTTGAATTTTTTGTGAGAACATGCCGTAACGTGTTTTTTGGTATTAAGGATTCAATTTCTGGTCTTATATTTATCTTAAAACATCCGCCAGAGGACGCAACAGTGGGAAGTTTTCACGTTTTTAAAGAAAAAATAAACGTTTCAAGCTCGAGCTGATTATTGACCCATGGTTTCTTCAGCAAAGTTCCATAGAAATTCACGTAAAATACCCCTATTTATACCCTACCCGCATAGTCAAATAAAAACTGACCCGCCCTAATGTCTACATAAAAAATTCATATGTAAATGCAGCACTTCACATCACTTAACTTTACCATGCAATAAAATCTGTGGTTACTCAACGGAGTTTTCACCACATTTGCCACACTTTTCTGTGCTACAAAGACGTTTTTAGTTCACTCGCTCTTTTGCTTATGTTTCCGCATAGCACCCGTGTTTTTTTTTGTTCCTATCCGCTTCCTTCCGCTACACCAAAAGCCCATATTAGTCAAGCACGAACAACGACAATTGGAATTAAAAACATTAAACATTGAGCGGATTATTTTATATTCAATTAACCCAATTTTGAGCTTGGTCGGTGGGTCGGGTCGTTTGGTCGGCTGGCTAGCTATCTAGGAAGCTGCTTGCATGTTTGTTTGGTAGCCTTGTTCGTTCTTTGGTTGATCGGTTGATTGTTTGGCTTGTTGGTTAGTCGGTTGGTGAGAGCAAAATGGCATACAGCGCCAGCGAGCGAGCAGTGATTTACAGTGTACAGCAGCGTCAAGTATCCATTATTCAGTGGCTTGGCCTGAGTGTCACTTGCTTTGTTTTTGTTTTTTTTTTAATGATAAAAAAAGGATTGTATGTAATTAAATACATAGGGAGTCTTTACGCCAATGACCAACAACCATAAAAACATACACACAGCACATATAAAGAGAAATACTTTAGTAGCGTGATTTTAATTGCTTCATTGATGCAGTATTTTTGTGTCTTTCAATTACATTTTATAAAATTTTAAATTTCATAGCATGAGCAACTAAAAGCTCTGTGAGAATAAATGAGCTGCAGGCATTGGTTTAAGGTTATGGTCGAAAGAAATTAGGTGAACAAAGTGTAAGAGCGAAAAACTTGGTTTTTGATAATAGTGCAGGCTTTTCACAAATTTAGCAACTGTGCGCATAAAAGTATGCAGCAAGATATATATTTTCGCCTCTTCAGCAATGACCCTCTCCGAAAAAAAATCACAAAAATCAACGGTAATTTTCAGCGACTTGAACATGCACTTTGTTGCACTAAAATTTAATGGTCTATAAAACTGCATACTCAATATTTTTCCAAGTCCAATTGAAAAATTGAAAATTGCGATGAAAATTTCTGGCATATTCCCCGAGCTCTATATGAAATTTTTTTATGGAAAAGATGAATAAATAAAATCGTCAAAACTTCAGGGTATACTTATTTTTGACGCTCACTGTGTGCATGTATGTATAAAAATCAGCTATGAATTTAATTTTTATACCCAAGCGCACAAAGAAATTGAGATAGATATAGAGAAATGCAGGTATACATAAATGATCAGAATGAAAAGATAAATCGATTAAGCCGTGACTGCCTTTCCGTCCGTTCGTCCGTCCGTCCGTTTGTCCGTCTGTGTACACGATAACTCGAGTAAAAATCGAAATATCATAACGAAATTTGGTACATGTGTTTCTTTTGAGCTAAAGACAGGCGGTATTGAAAATTGGCAAAATCGGGCAATAACCACGCCTGCCTCCCATATAACGGTAATTTTCAGAAATACGAAGCTTATTCACTAAAAATTTATATTTCTAATGATCTCTTGGAGGAAAATAAGAATATTTTATGTTTTTTGGAAAATGGGCATAACCACGCCCACTTATTATTACATGTTTATAACTCGGTAACTGCTTCACCAATTTCTCCTAAACTTGACACAGTTGTTGGCCATAGTAAAGCATATCAAGCAAAGCAGAAATGCGGAAACTTTGATATTTCGAAATTTAAGGACGCTTATTTACTCAAAGTTGATACCCATAACAGTCCCTTAAAAAGAAATAACTTTATTATGAAATTTTGGAAACCGAGCGTGGTAGCGCCCACTTATAGCTATATAAAAAGTTTATCTCAGTCTAAGTCTACTGAAGACATAATAGAAATAGTTTAATATAGGGGTAAAAGCATCCTGCTTACCAATTAAATGTAGTTTTCAGAAAGGTGAAGAAACTATACTACTATATACGTGCTCCGGGTATTTAATGTTCGGCTGCGTCCGAACACACTAATTCTTTACTTGTTGTCATAAAATTTTAGAATTCTTTTTACCAAAACTAGGAAAACACAAAACATTTTCGAAAAATTACTTTTAGAAAAATCAGCTATGGAAAATAATAAATTTTGAGAAAAAAAATAGTTTTTAGAAAAATCTAATTTTTAGAAAAAAAACAATTTTTAGAAAATAACTTTTTCCTAAAAAATAATTCTAAAAGCAGCAAAAATTAGCAAAAAATGTGAAAAAGGCAAATTTTTTCTAGAATTCAATTCAATTGATAAAAATAGGGTTTTCCTTATATTTTCTTTAAGAAAAAAAAAATCCCAGGAAGTTGAATTGATAAAAATAGATTTTTCCTTATAGTTTATTGATGAAAAATAAAATTACCGACTTAATTGTAGGTTAACGTTGCGGAAAAGGATAAGGCCTTTAAATGTTCGACGAAAAAATTGCAAAATAAATTTTGCTATAATTCAGATATTTTAACGAGCAGATTGAGACTGCAACCATTGAAAACTTATACCATTCAACCTATTTCCCACACTTTCTTTACAAAATTTCGCTCCCTGAAATACCATAACCTAAAATGCGTTTTATTGCCAACAAAATTTCGGGAATTTCCAAAGATTTTCAAATACTTGCCAAACCAAATACCACCACATACATATATAATTACGTATATACATTATCCAATGAACGCTTTGAGAATCAAATAATAACCGAGCTGGCATTTAGTATGCCAAAGAATGCAATCCGTGTAATGCATAACAACAGTAAATAGTTCAATTAAATAGCAATTACGAATGCTTTTACCAAAATAGAAAATCTCTGCAGAGTACAGAAGAGAAAATCAACTTAATTAGAAATTAAAACATTTATTAAGTGGTACTTTTAGGAAATTTGCTGCTGCTGCAAACGAGTAAATGTAAATATAAGGCAATGACGACGGTGACAACAACAGCAAAGACAACTAAAATAATTATAATAATATTAAGAACATCCTCTTCTTAACAATTGTGTACCTACTTAATTAAATAATTGCGCAGTGACGTAGAAAATTATAAACCAGTAGGAGAGCCAATAGCCACCAGGCTGTAGCCAATGCAAAGCAAATGCCAGGTGTATGTACATTAGGTATATAACAAATGTTGACGAAAAATTTGGCATACCACCACGTGGTGGCAAATATTGTACAAGTAATGAATATCACTTTTTTAGGTGATTTCGGTTCAAAAACGTTCCGCGCAAAAATGGATTTCTAAAAAAAGTCAGATTTTTTTTTAATTTTTTTTAATATTTTTATTTTTACATTTTTGTCAATTGTTATATGAAATAAGTTTTAAATTTAAAGTATGTGATGATTTACACAATGGTAAAATGTCTTGCACAATTTTAATTGCACGCTCTGCGCAGATGTTACTTCGCTGAACTTCCTCAATAGCTGATGGTTTATTTANTATTATTATTTGGCTATGCGAGTTCTTGAATAAATTGCGTTTTGTTTTTTAAATTTTTTAATATTGAATCAGAATTTTCTGAAGAAAAATTAGTTTGGGGTGGGTGGGGCACTTCCCTTAGGTCCATTAAAAGGCGTTTGGAATAATAGGAAGATTATTAGTTAAATAAATATCTATTATTATGAAGAAAAACGTGTACACTGTACAAAACTTTTTTTGTTTTTTTCAGCAGTTCTGATAAAAAAGTAATTTCGTTTTGCGCGGAAACTTTTTTGCAATTTCGCAAAAAAAAAAAAATGGGGGTTCATACTTTTTTATGCTCTATTCGACTATGGTATGCCGTTTTTCGTATTTGCAAAAATTGTAAAAAGTTATATGCCTAATGTACATATGTATATAGAAAGGCAAGTAAACCCAGCTCGCTAGTGGTCTATGGGAGGTACATATGTGTGTAAGAGAAAATTTGCATGACCACAAGAAAATGCAGTAGCTAGTGGTGCAACAAGAATGAACTCAACCAACACAGGCATAAGACACAAGGAAAATTCCTAAGTTAAAACCGTATAATAGTTAATTGTTTGAACAAACCGAAACAGAAAACCACAATAGTGCAATAACTTGCAGCAGCACAACAAACTCGTAACTAACAATAACAATACATACTTAGTTGCAGCAACTAAATATGCCGGGGTTATTGTGCAACCAGTGTTGCCAGAAGTATTGACCATTTGATTGCCATAAACATGATTATAATTTTATTGCAAATAAAGACAGCAATAGATGGTGGTGGCGAGATGCAGAGTGGGGAGAGAGAGAGATGTTGCAAGCAACTATGTAAGTAAAATAAAGCGCTTATTTACTATGTATAATAACAATTTGCTGCTTATGGCAGGCAAGTAGCCGCCGGCAGTAGAGACAGTGGAGTTAGTTAGGCGCAGACTTAAGCAGCAAAATAGCTTAATTGTATTAATTATTAGCAAAGCGTTACCATATTAACGCTTCAGCGACTAATCTGTTCATTGAGGTTATTTGAGCGTGCATGTGTGTGTGAACATAGGAAATGGGAACTTAACCAACTCATGTAAAGTTGGTAAATATAAATGTATTCAAAAACAAAAATGTGTCTTTACGTACACATCGAGTAACATAGGCACCTTATAGATATAAGGTATTTGAGTGAAAAAAATAAAAAATATAAATGAAATAAAAAAAATATTACATGCTAGCAAATACCCGGCGTGCTTCACTGCGCCTTAAAAGTATAGTTTTACAACTCGAGTCTACATATCACGCACTTTCTTCAAAGGTGAGCTAATTCAGTGTGTATCCACCGTTTCTTATCAATTTAACTGAATTAAATTTTTTAAATAGATGGCAACCGCATCAAACATATTTTCAACAGTAAACTTTTTTAAACCTCTTTGGTTTAATACACGTATTGTAATATTTCATTTATTATTTTTTTTAATTCGATTGTAAAAAATTTTGCAAACGCAAACTTGTGGCAATCCTCCTCAAAAATATCTCCGGCAGTAAAATTTTCTAAACCTCTTTAGTTTGATACCCATTTTGCAATATTTAATTTATATTGGCAATTTAATTATATTAACATTTTTAAACAGGTGGCAACCTTCCATAAAATACTTCAGGCGTAAGCCTTTTTAAACGTCTATCTTTTGACATCCACATTGCAATATTTATGGGTTCTTATCAAATTACTTAAACTGACATTTTCCTACAGGTGGCAAACTCTCTAGTTTTTTCTATATTTTAAGTTAGACCTTTAGTTAGACTTTTAGACATCGGTAAAAACTGCATTCAATTTCATGTATTAGTTTCCGAAAGGATAAGGACCCCTTCTAAATTTTACTTCAATATCTTAATGTTCTGCCAGTTCAATTTTATTATATGTATAGATAAAAAAAATTAAATACATATATGAGGCCATGAGAGCAGAAGTGGCATAACCTACAATTTTTTTTTATAATTAATAGAGCTCGGATCTATGCAAGTGATTATTTTTGTTGAACATCACAGAAAGTCCGGACCTGGGTAGAAACTCATTGGACCTATTATGTTTTGCATTTTTTCACATATTTTGCATGTTTGCATACTTTTGTATATATATTGCATATTTTTGTATATATTTTGCATATAAATAAATTATTATAAGCATACCACTTTGATGGCTGCTCTTGTTAACTCCACACGCGACATACTGACCTCCTTCTGGCTCAATAGTGATAACCAGCTATGCCAGCATAGAACAAATCTAATTTATTTGTGGTATGTAGGCAAATGCAAGCGTTGCTGTGAAAATCTTTTGCAAGTTCGCCAACTAAAGGTCAACACCTTCAAGTACAATAGGTAGGATGTCATCCGGACCTGGCGATTTGAGACTGTCAAAAGACTCAATGGCATATCTTAGGGCATCTTCATTAGCCACATTTCTGGCAACAAACCAGTTATGCCTTGACACTGTGGTTCTCGTATACCCTACCTCACCAGTCGAGAGGGAGGAAGGCAAAATTGAGTCTCTAGAAGAACAGAGAGTTCTCCGTTAAAAGCCACCCGGACTCTTGAGTGAACGCAGCTTTGGTCCTTCTTCAGAACTTTTAACAGCCTAGCCGTTTGATTCAAGGTTTCAATCCCGCTGCAGCCCTCTTCGCAGAGCAAATTTTACTACGTTCCCACGGCACGTAATCCGCTCTCCCGTTTATAATTTTATCTCTCATTCGTTATTGGCACAACAGTGAAGTCTGTTCCTCTTGTAAGCGGTATTCTTTGCTCTACACCTTTGAACCAATCCCAGTTAGCTTGGGAAAGGCATTTCACCACAATGATTCCATCCCTCTCTTATGAAGGAGCATTGGCTACGGTGCCGGAGGCCCGGATCAGCGTTTAATTTCCGTAGTAGTCATCTGCCGAGTCTAACCCGCCCTCCACATTAGGGCAATGAGCCGAGGGCCTTTTACGAGCTCACAATAAGTTGCCCGAGACCCAGACCTCCAGATGTAGTTGATTCGTGGGAATAGCGAGGGCGGTTCTGCCTCGACCGGCCCTTGCATCACTTCTACCCTTGGTTTGAGGCAAGCGTTTCGTGGCGCCAGAGGTCTGTCTGGATGATCGAAATTGGGTAATGCCACACTATGACTCGAGGAGGCATTAGGAAAGCCATTGGTGTCTGTCACCATAGGTTTCCTTCTCTTGCAACGTTCGCAAGCAGATTTGGATGTTGGTACATGCATCAAGGTCCCACTGGCTTTTGGAGTAACCTCCGTAGACCTGGGTCGCTTACTAAATGCAGCGACAGGAGGAGTTCGGTCAGCTACAGAAGGGGGTTTCCCCTGCTTGCCAAAGCCAAAATTGGAACAAAACTGTCAAGAACGTTCTCAATGGGAATTATATAAGAACAAAACCCTGTGGAACGTTACCAGGAAGAACAAAATTCGAACAATACTTTCAGGAACATTTCTAAGAGAACAAAATGGGATCAAAAGTATCCGGAGCTTTTTGTAAAAGAACTAAACGTGACCAAAATTCTAAGGAACTTTCTCTCGTAGAAAAATTTGGGATTTCAGGAACTTTATGACAGAGAACGAAACGGAAACAAATCTTCTCTGAAGTATTCGCGAAGAATGAAAGCAAAAACAAAATTTCTCAAACAGCGTTCATTAGNAAGCAAAAACAAAATTTCTCAAACAGCGTTCATTAGTTTGAAATGTTTGAATATTAAAATTAATAAAAAAAAACTGAAAGGTACTTATGCATATCAAGTCAGCGAAACACTTAAGACACGAACTTTTCTTGCACAAAAAATGAAAAATTGGTCCATAAATGAACAGTTCACACTAATGATAAACCATCTGGAAGTTGAAATGACCCAGACTTTCTCTGGCTTAGAATTAACAACCGTGGTTCTCACTGAAATGATATGTCACCCCAACACGCAGACTCCTCTCTCATTCTTAACGAGAAGTTCTCAAAACTTTTGTTCTCGTTTTGCTCTCTATGAGAACGTTCGCCAGGCTTTTGTTCTTATTCGATCCTTCTTGAAAACGTTCGCGGTACTTTTCTTCTCATTTTGTTCTCATTGGAATCTGCTCTCAACATTTTTATTCCCGTTTGGTTGTTTTATGGGAACGTTTTGGCATTACATTTTGTTCTCATGTAGAACTAAACCAAAACTGGAACGCGTTCTCCGTCCCTAATATCAACCCTTCTTGCTGCATATTAATATTTCATTGTTATATTTGAGTTGTTTTTTTAAACGGTCGACTTTTCGCAAAAAATTAGTTGATGATAATTTTAGTAAGACCATATTTTTTACAAAACTTGTGTGGCAAAATGCTCCATTTAAAGATATATATTTTTTTTAATACAAAAACAAGCAAGACCTAACCATCTCAGCAAAATTACTATGGCTCCGCTGTACGAAACTTCAAGACCTGTAACAATGAGAAATACATCGATATGCTAAGTTTAATGCCTTCATACCATTTGCATATTTGCCATAAATACCTCACTTTGCTAACATACTGACACATACATATTTTTTATTTTTTATTATCTTTATGCTGTAATTAAATTTACATTTGTTTATTTATAATAAATCGGCCTCGCACAAAACTAAAGGTTCTGAATTTTTTGCGAAAATTCTCTCTTTCTTATTGAGTGTGATCTTTGTACAACGAAAGAGGACTTTACTTATCAATTGCCTACTCAGTCCAAAGTAGCACTTGTTGGCAAGAGTGTGCGAAAATTAGGAAAATTTAATAAATTTGCATAAAAATTTGCAACTCTTTAATCAGGTTTTTTTAATCAGGAATTTTCCTGAGTTTTGTACAAAGCTCACTTTTATGTTTTTTGTTGTAGGATAAACTATATTTTTATTAAATTAGCGGGAAAGTATTTAAAAAACTTTGCATACATCCTCTGTGCCAATAACACAGGTTTACAAAAAAAAGTTTCTGCATATTGAACCAAACCTCTGTATCCGTTATTCGACGCCCTGAATGCGAATCCGAAGTGCATTAGCCTCTATCACGTCAGGTTCGAGGTCAGTTCAAGGTAAAGTAGGGAAAAATTCATTTAAAAGACCTAAAAATGCAGGTGACACACCACACTCTTTTTTAATTTGGCGTTCATATTTAATATTTCACTTAAGTAACTGATTACATTTCATTTACACTTTTAAACAGAAGATAACGCTTTTAATATATTTTCGAAATAACTCCTTCTTAAACATATTTTGTTTGACTTGAAATCATTTCGTAATATTTCATTTAACTTATTAATTTAATTTAGGTGAACTTTCGAAAAGGTGGCAGTTTTCAATACAAAGGTATGTTTTATACGGAAAAAAATTAGTGACACTGTTAGCAAAAAAAAACACAAAAATTCTAAAATCAACGCTATTTTTAGCAACTTCAAACTTTGTTACCCTAAATTTAATATTCCAAACTTTCTGGAAAATCTTTAAAAAAAAAAAAAAGAACCATAGTTTGAAATTTTTTTCGAAACTTTAAAGCTCTTGGGGCGATCGTAATTTTTATCCAATCGGAAAACGGTATAACAGGGTTCAATGTGATCATGTTGCTTAACTTTTACACACTATTACAATTTCGAAATGAAAAAAGTGATATTTTTCCACTCCACACTAATGTGTTTATGTACGAGTATCTATTGGTTTGTGTAAAATATCTAACTGATATCGTATTTATAAGCACATACATACATACATACTAACTTACGTGCATACTACACATTATTAAGTGTTCGACACGGCTCAGTTTAATGGCAATGTAAACACGTCACTTCCGTTAGCTGTAGTCATTAGTATTATTCCCACCAACTAGAATGCTTTCCGCAAAACCCCCACACACATGTACAGGCAGGCGTGACTGCAATAGCCACCTTGTCAACACACACATGTATAGTACATATGTAGTGGCCAAGCATTAAGATAAATCAGCGGCCCATTCAACCATTAGCTATGATATCAAATACAAAATGAACGCTAAATATATGCACGTTCGCCATATAAATTGCTAAGTTCTCTGCTGTTAACCGAAGTGCAAATGGGCTGCAATCTATTTAGAAGCTAGTTAACACTCACCCATCCACCTTTTCTTGTTCGAAGAGGGGGAGGAGGAGCAGCAGGAAAGAGAGTGGGAAGTGTGAAAGTAAATGAGCAACAACCAGCACATGTACAATTTCTCAGAGATTCAATCAAACAGTCAGTCACTTGGTCAGCCAGTCATTTAAATTGCAATGAAGTTGACGGCAAATGAGGCAGTAAAACTTCCAAGGTATAATATACCCTGTGAGAAAAATTTTAAAAGATTAAAAATCAAAAACAAACTGGTACAAAAGGAACTTATTGATAACTAGGATGCCTATACTCAGTTGATCGAACTCCGCGAGAATTTCGGGGGAAGGACCCTACGATGGGTGGCGCTCCAATAATAATGTGTTTACGAGCGAATCAATAAAAAAATATATATCGATGTGAATAATAACTAATTCATCAGTTTAACTTTTTTGGTAGTGATTTTTCCTTTTTTGAAGAATATTTTAAGTATCTAATATCAAAAATCGTGAGGATCACATCGTGAAGAGTTTCCAACTATCCCCAAATGATCCCGAACTACGCCCAAAATTGACCTACATTAGTCCTAAAGTGGTTCTGGAAAAAGTAGTGAACTTGTCCCGAAATAATCTCGAAGAAGTTTTGAATGTGCTCCCAGAAATGTTCCAGAAACAGCCCTGTTTATTTGAACAAAGAAGAAGCAATTACAGATATACTATTGGGTTACACTAGAAGTAGTTACAAATTGTATGCTAAGTTAACATAAATTTTAGCCATGCCGAGAGCTATGATGTTTACACATCAAAAATAAGTTGCTGGGTGCCTACTGTGAGTAAAATAATTTTTAAGAACTACATTTGCATTAAAAAAAAAATGTTTAGTTATCGCCTCTAAATATCACCCACTCTGAGAAAGAGGGCACTACACTCGCGAACCAATCCGATTGGTCTCCAAAACCATCTTGTTTAAACTTTAAAGCCAGCGGGTAGTTTCGATAGTTTGATTGGATCTCATTGGTGAGCGTCAGAGAGAGAGAGTCTTTGTGTACTTGTTTACGATGTTTCTCACACGAAGTTTTTCGCAACTTAAACGATAATGTGAAAGGTTTCTATTAGATTTTGAACCCAATATTGATACTTAGAATTTTAGAAGCAGCTGTGTAGTCAGACCTCAAAGCCTAAAAAGGGTTCTGAGAGATTACCCGATACACTTTTGTTTACGCTTTTACAATCCCCTGTCTACAGATTGTTGTATCTACCACATATGTTTATAAACTTTCGTCTTTCTGATCAATTTGTTTAAGTACCAAACGATACTTATAGGCTCTTGTGCGTTCGGTAATTGGAGCCTTTAAAGTAGAAGAAAGCCACTACACAAAGGTTGGGAAAATTGTTCATCGTTTTTCGTGACCTTATACTTTAGTAGTAACCAAAGAAAACTTAAAGAATAAACCGTCCAATATCATTCGAACACTCTTTTCTGAAGTTAAAATGCTAACAGGCATTCGCCCGACACTCTCAATTTCCTGCTGGGCTAATCTACATAATGAAGCTACACAGAATATTTGCAACACAAATCCAACCAATTCAAGCCAAATTGATTTGAATTAAGTAGAAGATAGATAGAGAAAGAGAAATTAGATAGAGAAGGAAATACTGCTGTCAATAATTTAGAGTGTTGGTTGAATAAGCGCAAGCACAGGGTTAAGTAGTACACAAACACACACATGCATGCAAACATACATACACTAAGCGACAAATGAAAGTGTACACATTGTTCACAATTATTTTCTTGAAAAAATTTTTGTATTAATTATTTAGGAAACTATAGCTCATTCTTTAATATAAAACATGTAAGTAAATTATAGTTTCACACTTTATATAAACTTCGCTAAAATTAAAAAAAAAAAATCATCAAAATTTTCAACTTTTTATTCAGATTTTCTAGAAAAATTTGCGGGTATGCCGTTTTGTAGCCCATTCAATTTTAATCTAATGAAGTGCAAGTTTAACACAGTTAGAAACTCTGAATAAGAAGTTAAAAAATTTTACCAAAATTATTTGAATGTTTAACTGTGTATAAAGTGCGAAACTTGTGATTTTTTAAGTGATTTATATTATAGAATGAACTGTATTTTCATTAATAATTAATAAAAAAAAAATGTTCATCAAAATAATTGTGAATATTAAATAAGAACAAGGTGTACACTTTCATTTGTCGCCTAGTGTATTTAGTTCACAGATATGTACTGTGCAAGTGTGCTTGCGTGCGAATGTTTAGTTTAGCATACCGCCAAGTTCATTCAATAGCAGCATTAAT